>NC_090876.1:21152871-21155371 GCF_036669935.1 Montipora foliosa
ACCGCTTGTATTTTTCTAAAGAATATTAAGCTAGATCCCTGAAAGCATAAAATAAAGTTTATTGGCATTCTTCCGTGTGAAAAGTTACGATCGTAATAAAATGACAAAAATTCGCAATTTGGCAATCCACCGCAGAATGAAGCCATCTGAGCAAGGGATTGGTTCTAGCTTATATTTCCTGATTGTTAAAGCTCAAATATCAGTTAAATTGACAGATGTAGCATCAGTAATGAGCTGATAACAATAATAGCATTTGATGTAAAACTTACTCCAGACAAGTCTAAAACCTATCCATTGAACATGAAATCGATGTGTTTGAATGGCCGCGAACTCACGACTCGTACTGACTTTGCCGCCTGAAAATCCGCCGCAAAAGGACACCAAAATCCCGAGTGTTTCCTTGATTATACAGTAATCAATTCATTGATATTTTGCTCAAATCATGCAAACGTCTGTTTCTGAAGAGAAGTCAATCATTTCATCGAGCTTGTACTCATGAATCACGGTAAAATCGGTGAAATATCATTTTGTTTTGACTTGTAACACCGCTGACCAATATTGCAGTCATTACATTAGTAGTGAAAAGCGGATGGGGATAAAGAGGGCCACACATTTATTTTTATTTTTCCTATTCTTATTTTTTCATCAGGCTAGTTTCGCTCCAAAAACAATAAACTTTTAGCAGTGTCTGCCGTCTGATAGATATCATGTACATTTCTTAAGCTGCTTACATGAAGACTAACACAACATAGTAATAAACAGTGGTATCTCACATAGGCTCCGCGTACTGAAATGCACATCTGCATGTTCACTATAACCACCCATAATTACATCGTCAATATAGCTGAATTACAAGGAATCAAGACGTTATTCAGGCCCTTCAAAAAACGGGCAGTTCTGCACAAAAGCAGCCAAGTGTTCTACCAATTTTTTTTTCTGTCCTTTGATTTAAATAAAATATCAAAGTTTTTCAGTATGGCCTTCAACATGACAACATTAAACTTCGACAGTTTGCTGCCCTTGCAGTACTAGCAAAGGTCGTAAATGTCGTAACAAATTGGATGGCGAAGACCAATGTTTTCAATAATGTTGTTTATAACTAGTTGCCTCCTGTTTTCTTCTTGCTCAACAAGTATGTCCTCAAGTTCAGCCCGGTCATCCGCATCATCTCGTCCTTTCCTCTGTGCAAAAGCCAGCCGGGAAAAGTAGCTTTTAACCTGATTTTTTGTAAGCCACTCTTCTCTGAAAAAGCGACGGTTATTTTCTTCATCTCGTGGGAATTTCTCATGTCTGCTGAAACTTGACTGGGACCTGCCTTCAAGCCTGTTTTTTTCACCAAGCTCAAACGTTGTATTCAAATGTGCCTTAACCTTTGGAGTAAAACGCGTTGGAACACGAGGCTTAGAAGGAGCCTATCCTTGGCTCAGATCTGAAGGCGCCGTATCTGCCGTTTCTTCTGAGCTGCGAGTGCCACTGCCGCTTGTACTGCCATCTGCTTGTACTTGATCAACTGTGGAAAAACGCTTGGCCCATTCTCTCCTCATGCGATCGTAAAGGGTTTCGGACATGGGACTGTTTCCGTGATTTCCGATTTTAGCATGTATTTCAAGCTTACAGACGTTCTTGAAAACCTCTTGACATCCAGGTACTGGACATTCAAACAGGTGCCCTTCTTCATTCGGTTCTTCCGTGTCATTAATCTCTGGTGTGCTGACATTCAGGTGGCGTTCATTTCTCAGAGTAAAAAAGTCGCCATGCATCTTGAATGATAAGCCCGGTTGCCTCTTGCTGCTCTACAGCTACGTCATCAAAAGGAATTAGTTTTCCCTGTGCTATGTCATATGCTCTCCAAACACGAAGGCCTTTTTCATCGTACGCGAAGTTATGGAGTTTGCTGAAGCAATCAATTTTGTTTACCTGGAGATTTTTGTTTTTCTCGTCGATGGCACACACGGATACACCTACCCCACGCACTGGCCTCTCAAGAAAAGCACTGAGCATGTTTTCGTGCAGTTGATGCCATGTCCTTCGCCACAATGGTAAGGGGCATAAATTCTGTCACACACATCCTTACCATAGGCAGGCTCGGAGTAGTCATAACGTTTCACCTGAACGCCTAACCTCAGCCCGATGTCTTTCAAAAGTGCAATGAGGGCAGACTGCTAACCAGTCCTGCTGGCAGTAATCAAACAGGTGGGCGTATGTTTGGACTCCACTTCATTGGATGCATCTTGTTTAAAAATGAAGGTCGAGACGTGCCAGCTGATACCTCTTTTAGCGAACCAGTCTGACTGCTTCTCCCTGTACTTCATTTGCAAGAATTTCATCGCGCAGTCCATTACTACCAAGGCAGAGCTATCGTTAAGATTGCTTATGATGTCTTGCTTTGCCTTGTCTTGATTCACCGATCGAAAAATGTGGGCTTTCCACTGAAGAATCTGGCCTGTTCAAAGTCATACAAGAGATCCTCTTGATTTTCTTTGCTGTACATAGAAGCAGG
>NC_090876.1:21157871-21187871 GCF_036669935.1 Montipora foliosa
CTTTCCTAGGCACCCAAAACAAAGGCTATGGCGCCTAATGATCTCTGTGCGGTCTGCAATACTCCTTTCCTTTAACTTAGGGCACTTTTCTGGGCAATGGGTTTATCCGCATATTGGGCAAGGACTTTAGGTACGCTCACTCTTCTGACCGCCTTTGGAAGGGTCTCTGCGGCTTACCGGGCTAGATCTCCTCGCGAAGGAACTGGAAACAAAACTACTGGCACCGGCTGTCCTTTGCTCATCTAAACACTCGGGAGGCTCGGAAAATAGACGAGGCTATGTATACACAAAAAAAAAATTGCTGAATTGATTAAATATAAGACAATTCACTATGCTTATATAGTACCTGTTCCAACTCTCACTGATGGGAGGCTCATCTTCTGAAAAACTTTGCAGCCACTTCGCTCCCTCCAGTTTTTCTTCATGCCTTTTTTGGCATGTTGTACAGATTGCTAACCAAACAAAAAAATGAGGTAAATAACAATGTATGTACGCGGGACTATATTTTTCCAATCAAATTTCTGCAGTGGCAAGCTTTCAAGTCTTAATAATTATTTACTTAAAAAGTAGCATGTTTTATACTTACGGGACCCTACTTCAGCCGTTTCACCAAACAAAGTGTAAATTTCCTTAGAAGTCTTCAAGTTGATTACAATTCCTTCTTCAATTTTTTTAAAGTTCCCGAGGTGTTCTGGGTATTGACAGGTTCTGAGGGACTGCTAATACCGGCCAAGGTTGTTTTTGTGTGTTGGGACACAGTCATCTCTTTAACCTTGCTCGCACTGAGGTCAAATCGGCCAGCCCGAACAAGAACTAGGTCGATCTCAGTGACACTCTCGCGTGATAAGTGACATCTGCGAAGGTGATTATTAATTTCATGCACACATTTGTGGAAAAAAAATTTCTTCTTCACCTCTATTTGGCCCGAAATGCTCGTTTAAGATCACAGAAAAAGAGCAAGTTTTCTCCACTGACATAATCTTGCCAGAATAATTGCTTCGCAAGCACTTTGTTTATTGATTATCCATTGATTTGCTCAGTTACGAAGTTTGTTGATAAGGGTCAGCGGCAGTCTTTGAAGAGGACAAACACAGCGACTGGTATTGCTGGATTTCTTTTTACTTTTGACCCTACTGGTGCATTCGTCAACCGAAGAAATTGTTGATTCGATTTCCTACACTCGTTTCACGGAACTAATCAGAAACATTTAATATTTTGGGATAAAATGATAGTCACACAAGATTGAGGAATCGAACCCTGCTTCCTGTGCAAATCGTAACAATGGACTGATAGCCACAAAAGTGGAAATCATGTCATGGAAATGATGCCGTGAAAGTAAAGCGGTGGAAATTTAAAAGTGACATTTTGAATGTTCTTCTTTGGTTGTGATAGCTGGATTAATTTCAGACAATTTACTCCGTAGATATCCTTTCATATACTCGAGTGCCAATAAATTTTATTTCATGGTTTCAAGAGACTATCTTAATACTTTTCAGAAAAATACAAGAGCCTCTCCGAATAAGTCAGAATTATGAGACATTTCGCTTTTCGCTACGCCACTTGGCCCACTTCTTGAAAACGGCGTTGACATTGTCCTGTTTAAGTTACTATGATTCTAGTAACCTTCCATACTCTGATTTGATTTTACCATTTGTTTTAAGGGCAATTATGTATCTAATGTTGGTGTAATTCTTATCTTCGAACGCTAAATATACTCTCGGCGGCAAGCATCCGAATGAGGGGTAATTTTGGCTTCGTGAAGGGCCCAATTTGAGGGTTGCGGTATCGATCACATTCTCCTTGAAATCTCGACTATTATCGAGAATAAAAACCAAAGGAATGTTACAGTGTTTTCTTTTACCTTATATCAACCTTGTTTCGTGGAGAAAGTTTGAAACGCGTTCCAAACTAAATTCTGGCATTACATTTTTCAAAAATTCAGAACAATTACTCAGATTCTTTCGGAAAATAGCTTATTCTATCGGGCAATTCTGCAACTTCTGTCGGATTTGTGAATTTAAGCCAAGGGATTTTAGGGGTTGCTGCGGAAAAAATGAAAAATTTTTCAAAAAACTACATCAAGATATTACACTGAATCTGAAAATTGCTTCCTTGAACAGGACAAAATTTTCTATGTTAAGTCGGAATCTCAAAATCGTGTTAAAATTGAGCATAACGAATTCTTGTTTCCCTTGGATGCCAAAATTTTCTGAGTGCAAATCACTGGTTCCATTCTACCTCCAGATTTTTGAACGATCGTAACTCGGAAAGAACCAGGAATACTTTCTTCGAAGCAAAACTACCCAAAGACCTTTCCGAATTTCGGAAACCCCAAAACCACCCAAGACCTTTCCGAATTTCGGAACCCCAAAACCACCCAAAGACTTTTCCGAATTTCGGAACCCGAAACCCGCCAAAGACCTTTCCGAATTTCGGAACCCCAAAACCACCCAAAGACCTTTCCGAATTTCGGAACCCCAAAACCACCCAAAGACCTTTCCGAATTTCGGAACCCCAAAACCACCCAAAGACTTTTCCGAATTTCGGAACCCGAAACCCGCCAAAGACCTTTCCGAATTTCGGAACCCCAAACCCGCCAAAGACCTTTCCGAATTTCGGAACCCCAAAACCACCCAAAGACCCTTCCGAATTTCGGAACCCCAGACCCGCCAAAGACCTTTCCGAATTTCGGAACCCTAAAACCTCCCAAAGACGTTTCCGAATTTCGGAACCCAAAAACCACCCGAAGATGTTTCCGAATTTCGGAACCCGAAAACCCGCCAAAGACCTTTCCGAATTTCGGAACCCAAAAACCAACCGAAGATGTTTCCGAATTTCGGAACCCCAAAACCCGCCTAAGACTTTTCCGAATTTCGGAACCCCCAAACAATAACAGGTAACACAATGACAATCAGTGGCCAAAAACGTTCTGTAACGGTGGTTTTGTATTTCAATCCAGAGACCTTGAATCCTAAACGCGACACTGCTGCTATACATGAGAAGAGAACATTTTTCCCTCGACTTAACACACGAAACTACAAATATCATCACTGGAGCCATAATATACTAATTCTGATCAGTGTTTAAGAGGACTAAAACCTAAAGAATTACTGAATATTTTTTAGTTTAGCGTACTCGGATTGAAGATGTTTTCGTGAAGAAGGCAATAGTCTGTCTCCATCGGTTAAGGAAAATGAGCATAAAATAATACAGCTCTTTGGGAGCTCATCCACCCAAGGAGTCCGACTCCTGGGTAAATTCTGGGGAGAGAACTTTCCTTTAAATGATCCTTTCCAGTAATGGATCTTAACAGTGTCGTTGTTGATTTGGAGAACTTTTCCAATAACTGGTATCTTGTCATAGTTTGACAAGTTTACCGCCACAAATGATCCCACCTCAATTCTATCCAAAAAATCATCACTTGCAAGCACAGGATTCTCACGTTCTGTTGGTGGCCTGTATCTTCCTGTGTATATCTGAAGCAATAAAAAAGCGTGATTAGGTTCAAAAGCATGAGTGTCTACCGAATTGCAGTATTTGGGTCACTTTTATATGCGTCCCTCCCTTGTAATCTCCATCCATCTACATGTAGTTCTAATCCAACAAATATTGTCTACCAGTTCAGGGTGATCATTTTACATGTATGCCTTGGATAGAGAAAACTTGTTGACTCACAAAATATATTCATTCATATCAAGTATCCAGAGATCTTGTATAACTTCATCTCATTCTGACTCACAAGACAAAAACACACACACGCTGACACACCTGCTCAGTTGCCTCTGTTTCTTTATCACGCATGGCTTGTAAAGTGGATGGAACCGCCACATCTTCATTAGAGGGCCTTATTTTTTTGCAATTCTCAAGAACCTCCAATGGCCATACCCATTCAGTGGGTAACTCAAGAAGCTTGTCAAGGTCCTGCAACCACTGCGCCCAGACCTGTGACACTCTTTCTGAATAATTCTCTTCAAACTTCTTGAGATCTCTTTTCAAGGAAGCTGCATCAATCTTGTGCAGGCTCGGTTGAACAAGCCCTGGCTTTCCAGTTGGTACAGACTTAAGGGAGATCAAAACAAAATTTAAGCAATACAGTAAGAATTATGTAGTAATGTATGAAGCCCACCTTTGCAAAAATTGGACTATCACATTAATTTTACCCTCTCTATATTGGTAGAACATTTGCCAGTACCACTATTGCAGACTTGAATCTTCAAAATTGACCCACTTTATAATTTCAGATATTGTGGAATATAAAGATCTTTGTCTAGTAATCAACAATATCATGTCATGTTATGTTAAATTTTCCACATTTTCAACCCCCACCCCTCCCCCATTTTTTATCAGTTGACTTGTGACTATTTATGAAAGCCATAAAATCCATTAACTTAAATTGAGTAACACCTGCTGTTTCATGAATCCAGGGGTTGCACACAATATCCCAAGAAGATTTTACTTGTGCTGACAATACATTTTGGGTTGTTTATACATAGACACTCCCACTATTGGTGTCTTAGCACCACATCGCAAAGATGATGATGATATATAATGACATCATCATTAAAAAAACTTTTCACCCAAAACATTAAGCCAACATACCTTCAGTAGTTGTTGTGGACCTTCCCATTGCATGTGAGAGTAGTTCCTGTAGAACATGACGCACTTCCCCTGCTCACTTCGTACAAATTTGAAGCATTTTGGCTGAGTGTGGGAATGCAGCTCTTCAGAAAATGGAGCAAGCCACTCTTTTATGTCAAAAACAACTTCAAGTAAAAATGGGAACACCTTGATTACTTGCAAGCAGTTTTTCATGGCCTCCAACAGACCTGCAAAGAAGATTAATGTTTGTGGTTAGGGTATTCGAAACTTTTGTAAGTCATCATTATATATATTTCCTTCACAAAATATATATTAAACTACACATCCTTTTCTGTAGTCCATTATATTCCCCTACTCTGAAAATTCAGCTACAAATGAAAAGGCTCTGGTTCTTCTTTCTTGACAGTAAGGAAAAAGTACTATCAGTGCTTGAATCAGCAAACAGTCTGAGAACATACATGCTGACAGCCATGATATTTTTTTTGAAGGGTAAAAAACCTTTAGCTCTGACTAATAATTTATCACATCAAAATTGAGAAGAGAAGTAGCACATTACCTTCTACAGTATAAACATCCATTTGGGTCAAATGCTTTGAATACACACCAAAGAATGCATCAATGTCCTCATGAGTGTGGCCAACAGGAAGAAAGTTCAGTCTTATCTAGAGTGAGATAAACCATAATGACTGCATACATCTCCTTTACAAGGTAATTATTTCTTCCTTGCTTATTTAAAGCATCTCCATATTCATGAAGCTGTAATCAATGGTAATATTATTTTTTTCATGTGGTCCCACCAAATGTACATGTTACAGTCCAGAGTTAAGGCCTAACTAAAACAGTGTTATCAATAAAGTTTCAGAAAATTTCATGTCTTGCCAAATCTCTGTTCAGCACACTGGGTCTTCGTTTTCATGCTACAAAAACTAAGACCAGGTCTAAGTTTTCGTGCAATGAAAGCAAACACCCAGTCTTGGTCTTCGTACTAGTGGGTGTAGTGGGGTTTTCGTAACACCCCTTACTGCACACACCTAATGGCAGCAGTTCACATCCAAAAAAATTCATGTACATACATCCCCCCATTATTGATACAGATTTTACGTACGTGTAACAGCGTTTGTTTGCAGTAAGTTTACCTTTTCGAAAATCTCCAATTCCACAAGAAGCGCGAGAAGCCACAGGACATATTGATTCTTATTTTCTTTTACACAGTTGTCAAGTTGAAGGTACAAGACTGGCGGGAGTTGGTACCTCTCACACCACAGAGACAACATAGTCAGTAACACTGATCCAGTCAAGTTTGGGTCATGTGGCCACTGATAGTAGTCAAATGACCCAAACACCTCCTTTCCATTGGGTGACTGTCCACTGTGGAAGATGGCACCAACCAGATGGGTGCCCACTGTTGACAGATTACAAGTTGCTTTTGTCTTGCGACGCAAACGGGGAATGCATGTGGTTTTCTGATCCATGGCATCATCTATTACTGTAAGATACTTATTTGGGTATCTCCGTGCCTTGTATCTATGCAAGTAGTACACCCTTCTCTCTTTCCTGTTTAAAAAAGGACATTAATTTTCCTTGATCAGTACCCATGAAGATACATGCGTATGACACTGTGATGGCATGATGCAAAATAGCTGTAACATGATTTGAGACAAAGAGAAATTGAGAATGGTACTGTTCACACTCACAGGAATAAATTAAAATGTACGTTTTACATGCACATAGGCCTTAAAAAGTTGGTCTTTGGCAAGTGTTACATTGAGCAGCAAAAGATACTGCAATAGTAACTGTTAATTCAACTCTTTTTTACAATTTGTGGTTCCAGCAGTATACGATGTAATGATGTAACCATTTCAGAATCTAGAGTTTCCATTCTCCTTTCCGTTTTCCCTTAATTTGTGGTTGAAAATTTGATGTGTTCGCGATCGTATTCACATTGAAATGGTGTTAATTCCATCAACATTACAGCCATGGAGATGGCTACCCGTTGTTTGGAAAGAAGCATAAGCTTGCTCATCAAAGTAGACTGACAGTTATAAATTTACTGGTATCTCTTTTATTTTAAGGGATAAGCAATATTGTGTAGTTTAGATAGTTTCGAAGGTTTTCTGTGTTCTAGTTTAAGACCACCCAATAAAATTAAATGAAAACCATAATTGCATAACTGCAATCGGCGTCATTCTTTAATTTGATGATCTTTTTTCGGGAAAATCCAGGGGGTGGGGGGTCTTAAGTGAAATTTCCTCTGTGGTGGGTTATGGATATTTTCTGGAACTACACAATTTACTTTTTGATCCAATAATCATTGCAAATCTCACCAAACTAATTCCATATGCTCATTTAATAGTTTCTCTATCTCATTCCTGGCTTTCTTATCATGCATCTTTTCTTTTGCTTCCTTATACCTTGTGCAATCAGTACATTTTGTGAATCTGTTTTCCTAAAGGAAAGAAAAGTGATTCATTAATATCTACCAACTTCATATTCATTCCATTGGATTGTCTTCAAAAGGTAAATTTGCAATATGCAGCATGGATAATTACTGGGCAGAATTAACAAACTTATTATTATCCAATTTTAAACAGTAACTGCACCAATTAATAACTAATTGTTACAGTTCAAGTGTCCCTAACCCCAAAATATGGTTTTCGCTATAATGATTCTTTGCACCTGTTCGAAATGCATTGCAGCCTTTTTTCCTTTTTATAACAAATTCTGCCTTTTTATAGCCTTCAAAACTTGGGAAAAACCAAGCATCCTTTGTTCATGACAGAGTCAGAAGGGGAGTAGGTCTATTCCCGATTTGACGTCACAAACTAATTAACATTGCATCAGCTCTTTGTAAACATGCATGAAAGTAGATTGTGAGATCAAATCAGGAATAGACCCATTCCCCTTTTGACTCAGTCGTGAACAAAAGATGCTTGGTTTTTTGCAAGGCAGGATTTGTTAGAAAAAGGAAAAAAAGGCCACAATGCGTTTTGAACAGGTGCAAAGATTCATTTTAGCAAAAACAATATTTTGGGGTTTGGGACACTTTAATAAATAAAGTGAAAAAAGCATATTCTTTGCCTGTTAATAATGTCATTTATACAGCACAACAATTTAAAAAAATTGCATTTTAGGGATTTTAACAAATGTAATCAATTCTGTACATCACTGCATTCGCACCTGTCCTTTTCATGTAATTTCATCACACACAGTGTTCCAGTACACTTTCCGTCATAAAATTGTGCTTTATTGCAACTGTGGTAGACCTTGCTAAGGGCAGTGGTGAATTTCTCTGCCAGAGACACAATGTCATATAATTTATGCAGCTCATCATGCAAAAGGATAATTCTTTGGGGGCTAATAGAACTCTATCATTGGTTATCCACAATTTTATTTAATTTTTTTTCCCTGTTCCATACAGGTCATGGACTAATTTTCATAGTTCCAGATTATCCATAAAAACTTGGATTAAAACAGGTTTAAAAGAGATTCCGTGCAGTCAACCAAATTAAAACTACCTGTCAGGTACTGTATGAAAAACTCCTCTGAATCACAGACAACTCACCTTTGGAATAAGGACATGTGAAAAGTGCCCGCGGAAGATAGAATAGAACTGGGAAATTCCAACAGATGGAGCATTAAAAGAAGTATTTTCTTCACACATGCGTTGGTAGATGCTCAACCGCGTAAAACAGGATGGTAAATGGATTGTCTTGTTGTCAGGCTGGTACTGGCCAACACACGACACAAAAAACTGCAACCAAGCGATACAATCCGTTGTCTTCTGAGACGGCTTCTTCTGACCCAGATTGCCATGCTCCACTTCGACTGTACCCTCCTTAAATTTATTGAAGATCCTCCTAAACCATTCTCTATTCACGTTGTGGATCAGAAGCCATGCCTCTCTACATATTGATTTTCCTTTTGCAAAGAACTCTGTGATGAATTCACCTGAGTCACATGATTGGCAATGGTTGGAGAGATACTCAATTACATAGTTCCGTTTTTCTGTTTGATTCAAGTTCTGGAAATGCAACTCACAGGAACTGACATCCTCAATAGAAAGTTTTCGCATGCATTTTCTCTCACAACAAGGAGTGGCCAACAGCCAAAGCAGGCATTCATCAACTCGTCTTTCTAAAAGAAATGCATTTTAATTGTATTTGTAAGTAATTCAGAAAGGACAAAACCTACTTTGCAACTATGTAATATTTTTTTCAACGAGGAAATATAAAATCATTGCAAATTATGCCTTTAGTTCAGGATAATGCATGTCCCTTGTTATTAATAAAGTTATAATCATCAATCCTTTCAACAAAATCAGACAATTACAATTTCAAAATACAGCCCTAAAAATAATCTTAGTTGTGAAAAAAGCGTTTTTTTTCCCATGCATCAGTTCTGCTTTTCACAAAATCTTCAGGGGAAAACCCCTGCTTAATTAATGCATCAACACCAGCATAATTAGAGGCATCCATTGCTGCAGATCTGTGTTTGGTACTGTTAATGTGATCTCGAAAGACTTTGTACACCTCATTACACAGGCCACAAAACTGTAATGGAGTTCTCTTTTGCTTAGCCATGCTAACATTTCCACTAGATCTGAACCAAGTACCAAATGGAGAATGAGGCAAAGGGACTGCAGTGTCTAAGAAAGGAAAACTCTTAAATTCAATGAATTCTGGCTTGTACATTCGACTGCAATCCTCAACTTTGAGAAATGGTGCTTCAAGTGTCCTTTTATAATCCTTTTCTTGACAAATGGTTGTTTTACGTGGCATAATAGCTTTCTTGCAATCAATGATAATTTGATTGTAATGAACTATTGGAATTTTCCATTTTTCGGCAAATTGGTGGATTGAAGATGGCCCACATTTCTTGGATGACATTTGTATAAGTTGCCAGGATCTTGTAAGGTAACCATGTTTTGAAAATGAACGTTTCCATTCAGGTGACACATCCGTGATTATAATGTCCACATTTTTTTCAAGAAAAACAGTAATATGACCTCCATGATATTTTACAATGCTCTGAATCTTGTCCTTATTGCTTTTTAAACTAAGCAAATATAGAAAGACTCTTTTTCCCAATAATTTTTCATTTGTGAAGTTTCCAAAACCTGTGGATTCAAATATAAGTTTTTCTTTTTAACACATGCCAACAGAGCAAAATGAGAGGAAAGTGAAATGGCCAGGCATAAAATAACACACTTTAAGTTTATATCTGAGTTATACTGAAAGTTGTGTAAAATGTGCATCCCAAATTTGTATTCAAGTGTATCTTGTGTTGTCAACCCCTTGGACAACCGGGGCTAAGAGTCTAAGCCACAAGAGTGCTGAAGAAACATGAACAAAAACTGTCTACATACATACAGGCCACACACAGCCCTGGTCTTCACTTTCAAAACCTGTGAGGCTTTGGTCCTCAAACAATCATAGTTCATGGGCTTAAGGAGGCTCGAAAGGGTTTTCAGCTGAGCGCGCGCGCGTAAGCCACACACGCAATTCGTAAGCTGCTCGCGTCAGCTCGTGATTCAAATGGGTCACCAGAAATAAACAGATACCGCTAAATTCGCTCACCTTTCTCCTAATTCCTATACATATGGAATATACATAGACATCTCCTATTCACGAAAACTACGAAAATTCTACACAAACGGTTTAATAGTCACTTAAATCAGTTTGTGTTGGCCTGTAGCTCCACTCGCGCGCGGACTCGAATGAGCGGGTGACGCATGCGTAAATGCTGATCTTGTAACCCCCTAATTTTTCCTGATTTTACAACTTTACTCGTTTATATCTCTGCTTCCGGACGGTGAATTTTTTTCATTTTTTGCATGTTAGCTTAAATTAATTTAAACTGTTTGTCTTTCAAATTAAAAAAAATTCTGTAGGTGAAAAAAAAAATTAGAGCCACATTTCAAAAAAACTTGTTTTTTGGAAAAACTGACCTACAGATTTTGTTGAATTTTAAATATTTTAGAGAGTATTTCTAACATTATCTGGTAAAGCTGAATGGGAAAATTTCACCGTCCCGTTTCTTCAAAAATGGTCACATATGTTGATTTTAAGGCTCAAAGAAATGCCTAATATCGTTGCCATGGTAACGTTATTTTGGAGGAAAATATAATGTGAGATATCTACGATAGGTACTTAATACCCTGGCCAAATTTCGTCATGATATGATTAACCTAACTGTATCTAAGGACAGAATATATTTACTTGTTTGAAAAAAAGAGAAACTATTTCGAGCCTCCTTAAATTATTTTAATTCATACAACAATGTAGACCACCTACCTGTGGTCTTATACTTCTGAGGGGAAGAGGATTTTTGCTTTGATTCTTGAGCAATGCCTACATAACAAGAGATAATGTTTAAAAAAAATGTCTTCAAATCAAACAACATTACCCCGGCCCCACAAAACATTGCTTCGATTACAATGATGGGAAGTGAATGGATGTACATAACACGTCTCAGGGTCCTTAGTGATGTCTGTCAGACGTAAGGGTCACTGAGACTTACGTTTTCAGAAAGAATTTTCAAACTCGGTGAGGCTAATCGACTGGACAAACATTGGTTAAAAGGAGTGCACCTAAGACCGTTTAATACGGTTTAGCTTGTGACTATCACATAAATTATGAAAAAACAAAGATAAGCGCAGCGCTTTCACAGAAAAAAAGGGACCTACCTCTGCTTAGATTTTGAGAAGAAGTGAATTTTTGGTCGGTTTCTTGGTCAATCCCTACAAGATACAACTTAATATTAATTTTTTTTCTCAACTTTAAAAGAAATAACACGCAAACAACATGAGTAAATCTCAAGGCTACGTAGCTTGCAGAATACCCGGGTCTCACCCGGCCGGCCGGCCGGCCCACAAAATATCTAACTTAAAACATGCCGCAGTCGTGTTGTTTTGCGCCCGCAGTCCTACAGCCCCGAAAGTTGTCGACATTGACCAGCGCTTCTGATAAACACAAGTTATGATTTACTCGTGCTCTGGATGTGATTTGCAAAATAGGTAACGGTAAGTAAGTATCGTATTTGCGATATTTACCCTGAACAATAATTATGGGTTTCAGGAATCGTGAGGAAAGATGGAAACCAACTGTACAACAATACAGTCTTCATTTTACGATTTGGGGACAGTAGAAATATTTTATTGTTGTGCATGACAAGGCAGTCATAGCAAGGACGAATAAATCAAGGCTAGACAAAGTTTCATTGATTTCTTTGTTGTGATTTCTTGTACCAAATTGCACGCCACACGAGTGACTAGTGGTCTGTTACATGGTCGATAAGCGAAACCGGTTAACTGCGGAACTTAACGCCCATAACTTTAGAGCTACCCGCATTCCAGATCACTCGCCGTCATATGACTTTTCTAAAGTGAATAAACCCCGACATGGGATGGGAGATTTCAAGATTCAGACACGGGCACCCCGCCCCGCTAGCAGGGCCTCTTGATACCTTAACAAACAGGGAACAACTCAGCTGGAATCAATCAGCATTCTCCGAAATTGGGAAAGCAATAATTTCAGCATGAATTCGGTGAAAATCATGGCTTTACCAATGGAAAAAAAAATGCTCGTATTGACAAGCTGGTTCCCGATTCCATCAGCATATTTTCGTCAAACGGAATAGTTTCATCGTCCTTTCTGGCGATTACCGTGAAACTGAACACCTCACAAAAATTAACTATCATTGAAGCCGTTAGCCTCACCTTCTACTGTTTGATCCAAAAAGTCGATTGACAAATTACTTAAACTGGTCTCCCCGATTTTCCTTTCAGCTAAAAGAAAAAAGAATATGTGAATAAAATACCTTCAAAAGCTACAATAAGATCATCTGGGTGAGATCAGGTGAGATCACCCTAAAAAGCTACTAAATTTGTCGGCATACAAAACGATAAATAAAAATTGTGAGTCACCCATAATGAAAAGAAATGAATTTGACATTCATTAAGATTGCAATGCTTACCAGAGGCAGTGCTTTGGTCAAATATTTCAATTTCTGTTTCTGAGCATTCTGAAGTGCACTCAGGTGCTGGATCTTTAGGTTCATGAGCAGATTTCTTGATTGGAGTACTGTGCCAAATACTTGCGCAAGACGTCGAACTGGAATCATCAAAAATTTCACACGAAGCGGTGGAGACATCTGAGACATCAAAAACTTCCAACGAGTTATTCGGTTGTTCCATGTTAAAAAACGACACTGTATGGTCCGATTACGCCTTGATGAGAGTATAACAAATGCTAGCTGGTCTAACTGTGATGAGAACCTGCAAAGATCTGGTTCTCCACACAAAGCGTCCGCCTTTCCTTACTAAGGTGACATATTATGATCAAGATTTTAGACAAAGAATAGCCGCCCTATTGTTTTCTCTGCCGGAAATAACGCTGGCTTTTATAATTCCTTGATTACGTTCTGCAGATGGTTTCAATCAAGTTAATTTCAGTTACTCAAGCTGATTACAACTTTTACTCAAATTTTACGAGCTTACTTCTTTGCTTAGTCTTGAGAAACTGAAAGCCTAGAACAGGCTAATTGAAAAATGACCATTTAACCACGAACACTGAAAAGGACTAGCTTCCGTTCCTGGCAGTCTAAAATTTAAAAACAAACTACATGTAAAAATTCCGTTACTTCATCTCAGTGGTCATCCGAACCAGGCGAGTTATAACTGAAAAAAATCTTATTTCCAAAAAATTTCAGTCAGAATGCAATGTAACTGACGTCGCATCTTGACACCTCCAAACGCCACTCCCACTCATGCAAACTTGAAATGTGAGAATATTTAAATTATTGATTGCATGTAAAAATTCATGCTCTAAGTTCAGTGTTTTGTTATAAGTGAGATCATCAAATTGGAGTTCGCGCAGTTTGTGGATTCTCTGGTCTTGCCTGATTCTGATAAGTGTTGTTCTTCAGTGTTACTGACTTGAAATAATGCCGTCCACGTCCCAAGCAGAGAAACTGTGGTACATAAAGGTTATTGTTGGTAAAGCGAAAGTTTTTAGAAACGGTGTCAGCTTGAAAAGTTCGAAGGGAGCAGTATACGGATGTCTACTGGATGTGAGCACAGCTTTTCCACCACACAAAAACAAGGAAAGGATGATTCAGGTGAAAAGACAAACTTTATTTTATTTGGGATGCCTCGCTCGTTGCGCGTTCTTTCAGGCAACGGCTAAGACATACCTAGAATTTGCAAATCTCTATAGAGACTTCTTTACGACCTCTCTAAATCAGAGTGATGCGCTTGCTTATTAAATAACCTGGCTGCAATGGCTAGCATAGGCGTCTTTAAAGTGCACAGTTAGTGGGTGGGAATGCGCGTTTTCTCTGAACACCATTGAGATAAATGTTACAAACTGACAATCTGGCAATTTGATTTAACGTCTTCCTTTGACCCTGAAATTCGCAACATTTGAAATGCAATAGTGTGAAGTTAAAAAGAACATCGCGTTTGCAGTTTTCGAAGCAGCTTTCACTTTAGCAGTTGCACATTTTTCTTTTACCCAAAAATCTTGACGTGAAGGTTTAAATCTTTAAGCTTGGAATTGTTTTTGTAGATTAGAAAACTGCCATTGAAACTTTACTCATTCATTTCCACCCTAATATAAAGATGATGTCTCACGTATTCTACCTATCAAACTACAATAGTTCCGTTCAGCTTTGCGAGAAAGCGCGAGGAAAAAATGAAACATCACGTGGCGCATCCGGGGTGTGTCGGAAAGCCTGGGAGCAAGTTGAACAGTATGGTCACCCCCTCCCCTAGGCTGGACAGAAAACTCCAGCTCTGCGGTCCAGTTGAAACTTCTTTTTTTTGTTTTTGCTGCAGCTGGAGTTAGAGCAAGATGATTCAGGAAGTAAAACCACGAAAGTTGCACTGCTTTGTGCCAAGTACTTTAACCGCTTTGCGTCGAGTCCCCCATTCAACGACTGCTGTGATCGAGACACTGAAAACCTGGCCAAAGAGATGCGACGCGCGCTCGCGACACTTCAATGTCCTCAAAATCTTGAGCAGAATGCCGCTGACAACGAAACTCGTGCCACCCCATCTGCTACCCCAAGGGTCACCCCAAGGAATGTTGACGGTTTTCAAGATGTGGACGCACTGTCAAATGAAGGTGAAGAAGGTGGAAGGGAAGAGGAATCTGCGGGAACAAGTCAGGGTGCAACTGAAACCCCTGTTTCTAGGAAGCAGCTGCAAAAGGGAAAAAAACGGCTGACGTTTTCGGGTGAAGTTCCAGAACCGTCCAAAAAGCAGAAAAATGATGACTTACAACACTCCTGCGAGGACTGTCTCGTTAGCGGTAAGCAAACGTCCATACCGTAGACACCCTATTAGTATTTGCTACATCCATTTTCAAATTTTAGCACGTTGCCCGCCGTTTTTCTGAACCGTTAAATCATTTGTTTTCTCTTCTTGAAGTTAAAGTAGAAGTTCGCCCGCGTTTGCTTAATACAGAAACTTTGTAACAAGAGTGGCAGCCTACAAAGTTCCTCACACTTGTCGAAATTGGGATCGAATACGAATGTTGGAATCTCGAATGGTCTTCAGAAAAGAATCCCAGATAGTCCGCTCTCATCAGAATTTGTCCTTTAGATAAGTGCTTTTTAAGTCAAACCTTTTAAAAAAAATTATTCGTTTGGTGATGTTTCGCTGCCTTAGCTGTTGACATTGCATATGACCCTGAAGCCTTTGCTGCTTTGTCAGGCTCGCTGATGACTAAAAGAAGGCCAATTGACACCTAATCGACATATGATTAAGTGTATTTCTTGACCATGGTCAAGCATGCATATGGTATTTCATGGTTGGCAAAACGTTAAATTTTGGGTATCTTCAAATCTTTGTTCTTATTTAAGGTGCAGTGTGTCTTCATAGACAATTTTGTTAATTCCTGATCATTATTAATAAATTACTGAGCCACTTTGCTTTGCAAATTTCTTGGACATGGTTGTCCATGGTATTCCATGTTTTAGTCAAGACATAATTAGTTACATACATGTAAAGGTGATAAGAATCCCCTCTTGATTCCTGACTGACTGTGTAACCATGGTCAACCGGAAGCCAGGGGTCTTATGAGTTAAAACAAGAAATAAAGAAGAGCTAATAAGACATGTACATGTATGTACTAACTGCAAAAGCAGAGTTATCTTAATAAGTTTCTGGATTTTTGTTTACTAATTAGTAGTTCTGAAACTGACTGACTGACTACACCATCATGGCCGCCATTTCTTTGTTTTGGAACACCAACATGGCCACCATGATGCGCTTTTGATCATATTTGCATTGAAAGGCGTGTTATAAATTTTTAATTAATAATAATTAATTAATTAAGTGACATCATGTGAAAACGCTACACATTGGCAGGAATTTTTCTGAGATTTTTGTCTTTTTTCTTGATATGCAGCGACATCGCACTTTATTGCTGTTGGAAACTTGGAGTTACCTCCAAAATGTAGGCAATTTAGAAGAGTGAATGCAAATTTTGTTGACAGCTTGGAGGCTGAAATGCAAAAAAACCCAGGTGGGAGTTATGGGTCACTTTTTGTATTGGTCAAAGGAATATCAGATAAGAAAGTATGGAAAGCAGAGGAGAAAGACTCACATCGATATGAAGTTCTTGGTGGAACACATCTATCACTGGCCACCAAAAACCTCCATGCAAAACATCCTGAGAACCAGCACTTCTCAGGGAGAATGTGCACGATTTACGTTGGCCTTTCTGATGAACAGGCAATTTACTTAGGAGCCATGCACCAACAGTCTTCTATGTTTCAACACAATGTTTCATACAGGGAGGAGGTTAGTCAAAGTTTGATTAACATAAAACAAAACTAATACAGGCCAATTTAGCACTGTCACTCACTTAGATTAAATGAACCATAAATTTAAAGCATTGAAACAGAAGATATTGACAAAGTTGTATGTACATCACTGATAGAGCGATTTTCAATTGAGTGTTGAAAGTAATTAGCAAATTGCATTGGTTTTGCATTACTTCGCTCAGTGATTGGTTCAAAGTCCTCACACCATTTTGTCAACCAATCAGAAGTGAAACCAAAACGAATCGTGGCTTGCACTTGCACATTTTCCCACGCTTTGTGTCGGCTAAGTGTAATTACTTTGAGTTTTGACTGGTTTACTGGATTGTCTCCGTCCTTTTGATTTGGCCAAAGTAATTACTTTTAGTTTTGGTTTTATGACACTCGATTGAAAATTACTTTAATATAGAGGGCCAAATTACTTTATTCTGCTGATTGGTTAATTAAAGAGGGTTTTATTAATTCCTAATTTTGGGCCATATTGCTGACGTGCTATTGGTTGGATCTTCCACAGAGTATTCCTCTGTTCAGTAACTTTCCAAAATTACCAAGTGAAGGTTGTTAAAACCACATTTGAAATTGTTGCGAAATCCTTGTGTGATGTCGGTGAAAGACTGCCTTATACTGTACATGACAGTCTATGACAAAGTGATGTTGAACTTGAATCGCTTTTGGTGGACAAAGTTTTAAATTTGGCTTCGTACATCATCTGGGCACTCTAATGTTCTGGTTGCAACACTGTACCGTACATGAATTGATACATGTGTGCATTAATTACTTGGATATCGAAAGATGCCTTACTCCCCATGTCAATAATCTTGGTACCTTGATGTCCAGCCATGCCTCGGGTCTTGAGTTTGAAGATCAAGGAGCGCAATCATTTTTTATGTCTCCTTTCCAGTTTTATAACCATAATGAAAGGAAAATTCAATTAAGCAGATTACCAAGAGCAGACGATGTTTGCAGAAAGCATCATTCTCCAAATTACTTAGTGTGTGTATGAAAAAGACTACTTTTTGAATTATCCTCAGGTTGAGCGATGTCGTTTTCAGTTATTTGGTCAGGAGAATATTGAAGGAGATCCACCAGAACCACTAACATCTTGGAGGGATGATTGCTCTTTAATATTACACAAAGAGGTAATCTTATTTGGCAGTGGTACATTGTACATTTTATATTGTATGTAGTTAGGTGTTTTTCTGCAGTGTCACAGGGAAATTTCTGAAATAGATACCAATTTAAATTTTGTATTCATTTGGTTGGTGGTATCATTAAAAAAAGAAAGTACTTTTCAGCGATATATCCTATGTGCTTTTGTTCAGTTATATGAACCGACATACACTTTCCATTGAATTGGTTACAAAGACAATGAAATTGAAAATCAAGCTGCACATAGGTGCATTATACTGATCATCTTGCAAAATAATTAATACATAACTTCTACATTTGCAGAAAAAGGCCCTTAGTGAAGTCTTTGCCATGGCCAGAGTCGGTAAGGACGTCTGGAAAGAGTTCCAAGAAGTCAACACTTTGTTTGAAAAGGGAGGCTTAAAGGGCCAGAAAGTTAACAGTGGAGATGTTTTGCGTGGAAGTATAAACTTAAAGCAATGGCACATGAAGCCTTTAAGTAACCTGAGTGATGGACAAAAACTTAGATTGTTAAGAAAGGTAAAATACTGTGACTGAGGGGGGTGTCTTGAAAACAAAGACACCCAAGACTCTAAGACAGAGAATTTAACCCAAACCCCTCAGTTTGGCTAACCCTAGGCCTGAAGTTGATTTTTGGGCCTAATGTTAGCCAAATTGAGGGTTTTGTGTTACTGTCTTTGTTTTTGAGGCTTAGGGGTCTTATGGGGGCTATGTTTTCAAGACATGCAACTGAGACTGTGGTCTAGTTATACATACATGTACATATACTGTAGTAGGGTTGTTGCTAAATAAATTCAATGCATAGTATAACTGTGATTATTTCATAATTTACATACATGTAGCTGTACCATTTTGTGATCTGAGAATGTCTGAAGTTGAAATATTATTGATATTGACTGAGGTTCACCCGTGATTTTTTTAGCTTTGACTACATGTACATGTATGACATGTCAGGGATAACATACCATCATGCATTTTAAAGAAACCTATGTTCAGTTGATCATATTTTTGGAACCAAAGAGGGGTATTGATGAGCACAAGTTTAAGTTCTGACTTAACTAGTCTTACAAATGGGTTTCTCTGAACAAAAAATATTGTACTTTAAACCAGAAAAGTTGCAGCATGCTCTTACATGTAACTTGTATTTGAAACAAATATTTTATTCTGTACAGCTTAGCTTCTGTAGCATGTACTGGTCCATTGTAATAATGTGCAGTACCTTTTCATTCAGGTCAAAGAAAAGAAACTCAGCTTAAAAGAGCTGAAGGAAGAGGCTCAAAATGTGAAAACTCTTTCTCAAGCACAAGGGGCCATTTTGAGATTTTTCCATTTGGAGCACTGGCAAGATGCTGTGGAGAGGTTTGGTGGCAGTGTTTCCTTGGAAAGGCTTTCACGGTTTAAGGTACAGTCTTTTTCATCAATAAGGTCAACTTTCATATAGATTGGCAAGGTAATAACTAAACCACAATCATCAGTGTCCATCCTGTTTTCTGAACAATTGTATTATTATTCTGGTTAATGCCATCTTTTTTTCTTTGATTAGAAAACAATAACAGTTTTCAAAACAAAACACTGTAATTGATGACAAAATATAGACTGCACAAAAAATACTTAGTATTATGCAAAGCATTTCCTCAAATTCAATGTAAGTCCAACGATCAATGCTTATGCATGTGTATGTTTTACAGTATGGTCTCTGCATAGATCAGACTGGTTGACCTTATGCTGTATCTCTACGCAAACCTGGGCTACAATGCAATCTATGCAATGTATTGTATGTAATCGCCTTTACTTCTTTGTCTAGGACAATATTCTTAAAGTTCATATTCTATTTACACTTCAGGGTGATTTTGAGAAGCTTCATGAATTTAAAATGTTTCTAAGACATCTGGAAAAGCGGGGAGTGGCAACATACGAGGAGCATGGGGAAATGATCATTGGCATCGCCAATGGTGAGATACAAGGACATTTGGTCTTTTCAAAGTTTGACGAGGTAGATATATCTGCTTCATACTTTGAAAATGGTGCCTTTTTGTCAATTGGACATGTTGGATGCCATTCTGAAGTAAGTACAAGATTTTACTTTGAGCCAAATACAGTTTATTTGAGGAAAAAGAATACAACTGCTGCAAAATGTAATAATATAAATTCTTATAAATTAATACAGAGCATTTTCACATGACATTGTGGTGGCTATGTTCGTCTACCACACAAATCTTCTGGAAATTATACTCCAATTTTATTTAAATATTTTCCTTTGTTTCAATAAACCAATATGCTGTTGGTCACATGAGTGAAAAGTTCTGCTCCAGTCTAAATTTTGTTTCAAGATGGGTTTTTTTGTGTACTGTTATTTTTAAGATTAATGTAGGAAACAAAGCAATATCATCATTGCAAACTGTGCAGGGTCCCTACATGTACATATATCACTGATGATGCATACAGTTGCCATATTGAACAGCACCAAGAAATCACATACATGTTTGGGAGGGGAACTAGACTGCACGCAGTCCCTTCTGAGTTAGTTGAACCGCCCGCTTTGGTCATGCAAGCGAGCCAAGGGGATAAGATATAGCTACATGTATGTCTTCTCCCCTCGGCTCACTTGGTGGACCAAAGCGGGGGGTTGGACGAACTCAGAAGGGACTGCAAGCAGTCTAAAGGCAAACAGGCCTCTCATATGTACAGTGTTGTAGCTATGAAGTATAGTTTTCATGTCTAATTATTGTTGTTTTTTCTTTGAGGACATCGATGAAGAAGTTAGCACTGTTGTTGACATGACTGTGCAAATAAATTTCAAGAGGCTAATGACCATGTTCAACATCATCATTGTATGCTCTGCAGCAGCATTGCATCATGTGCAGATGAAAATGGCATCTGCTGGAGCAGGCCAAATTCAAACTGGGTTTATAGCGAAAAGAAAGCATGTACCAAATTCAAAAGGTAAATATCATATCACACTTTTTTCCTTGTTCTTTTTTCAAACTCTTAATTCTTGCATTTTATGAAACACTCTTGGCAACAATGGACTGTTTCTATTGATTTAACTGGAGCTTTGAAGCCAAGAAAGACTATTAAAGTTAAACATAACAACCAAAAGTCACAGCTTGTTCTTTGTTTACGGTTTGTTTTTGTTGGTTTTTGTCCTTTTGTTTTGAGATTTGCATTTAATTGCTTTTTATGTATCTACATGTATATTTCAGAGTTACTGATGACCAAGACTGTTGACTGTTTTGTTGTTGGCCACTGGGCATTGTCGCACAATAAGTTGACAGAAAGGCATGTGTCAAGGCACATGACAAATCTTATTGACGTTCAAATGGAGGAAGATGGCTACCCACAAGATATGTATGAGTGTTTCATACAAACATTTTCGAAAGAGGGCGACCTTGTCTTGGACATTGGAAGTGAGAATGGTAATATTTAGTTTGTTCTTGTTGTTTTATGCACTGTAACATGTACATTGTATATGTACACACACATTTTCTTCAGCATTTTTGCATCCATGTGCTGCAATACACTGCAGCGAAAAAATTTCTTCGCATCTGCACAAGTTAACTTACGTTTTATATGATAGAATAGTGTATTTAAAAAACTTCTGCAGAGTTTTAGCCAAAGCCTCTTGCCCCCCCCCCCCCACCCCCCCAAAAAGGATCAGCTGATCGATTAAGTTTTTTTACCTAGTTGCATGGCAATAAATGTGTAAAGGTATTTTGCATGGGTATTAATCATTGTCATCAAACATACCAGTAAAGACATTCCCTCCTCAGTTATTTATTGACTTCTGAAGTGAATCTGAGATTGGGTCTCACCCAAGGAAACTTAGGAGGTTACATGACGTAATTCATCTGATTGCCTTTTTTAAAGTTATCTGTTTGTCGGTTTTCGAGTGATGCAAGCGTAATAATTACGAAATATCATTCTTTAGGAAATGGGATGCTGGCAAGCTTAAAGCTGAAGAGGCCAAGCATTTTCATTTCGGAGAGTCTGCGGGAAGGAAAAGACAAAGCGGAATTTGCAGAACAGCTAAAAGAGAGAGCGGCTTTCTTTGGAGGCACCCAGTAACATAATTGTATGTGTAGGTAATCACATGATTTTTCTCGTGAAATTTGGAATAAATAAGCACGAGTAAAAAAATTTTTTTCAAAGAGGACCAAAATTGCATGAGCCTGTAGTGCGAGTGCAATTCGTAGTCTTTGAAAAAATTTAGAAGCGCTTATTTATTCCAAATTGCACGAGAAAAATCATGTGATTACTTATTAATAATATACATGGAAAAATTCTAGATGGTTAAGCAGAAGCCACGCAATCGGAAAAAAATTGCGCTTTCTAGGGCGCGCGCCTGATTTGAAAACAAAAGGTTTGATTGGATAAACAAGTAGAGTGATATAAAATAAATATCAAAAAGTGTCAGTAGTTTTTTAAAAAATCACAGACGTTTCGGGTGTAGAACCCTTCTTCAGTGTGAAGAAAATCGGTTTTCAAACTGAAGAAGGGTTCTCCACCCGAAACGTCTGTGATTTTTTTTTAAAAAACAACTGACACTTTTTGATATTTATTTTATATCACTCTACTTGTTTATTGCTTTTAAAGTGTCATGCATCTCTTACAAAGAGATTTGATTGGTTCTGAACAAACCCTATTGTTTATAAGCCAATCATAATCAACAAGTTAGATGTATAATTTGCACTGGTGTTGCACTTTTTGCACAGTGTTACACCTAAACTGCATTGCTCTCAGCCAATCTGATCGAATAATTTTTTCATGTATATTATCAGCATTTTTTATGTCAATATTTGATTGTGATAAAAATAAAAAAAAACAAAAGAAGGAATTTCACCCCTCGATATGTTTAACTTGCGAACAAGCGTTGTTGCTTTGTTGTGACTTTTCAGCGGAAATATATATTAAAGCGTCTTTAATATCTCGAGTTAAATTAAGTAAACAACAGCAATGAAACACGTTTGGTTAAGTTGTACCGTAGAGTTCGTAGGTATACTTGACAAGAATCTCCGCGGTCATTGACTATTTTTCAGCGAAGAGCGCTAAAGGCCCGTGCAAACGCTCGCAGCAACACGCAACATTGTTGGTTCCAACAATGTTGCATCTTGTTGCGCGATGTTAGCCGATCTGTGCAAACGCTCGCAACAAGTCACAACATGTTGGGTCTTTAGATGAGAGTCGCATGTATTTGTATGGATACGTGGCATGTAGTGCGCGTACGCCGGCGCAAAAATTGTTGGATGTGCTGTGCAAACGAACGCAACATTGTTGGACCACGCTTCGATGACCCCGAAACAATAGAAATGTTGGCACTTGTTGGCTCTGAAGTTTGACCAGTTTCAAACTTCATCCAACATCTTCCAACAAGTCGCAACAACACACAACATGGTGTGCAAACGCTCGCAACATGTTGGGCCCCACAATGTTGCGTCTTGTTGGCCAACAATGTTGCGAGCGTTTGCACGGGCCTTAAAGGCAAAAGTGGAAACTATTTGGAAAACAAAAAGCGGTCTCTAAACGCATTCCAAGAGAGTAAATATCGTTTTCTTGTAGGATAAGACTTGAGGGGTCCGAATTTCGGAAGGCATTTCAAGTTGAGTGGTAATCATCGTTTTTTCTCGGATAAGAGTTTAGGGGTCCGAAATTCGGAAAGCATTTCAAGTGATAATCATCGTTTTCTTCTCGGATAAGAGTTAAGGGGTCCGAAATTCGGAAAACCTTTCAAGTTAAATAGTATAATCATGGTTTTTTTCTCCGATAAGAGTCGAGGGGTCCGAAATTCGGAGGGCATTTCAAGTTAAGTAGTAATCATCGTTTTTTGTCGGATAAGACTTGAGGGTCCGAAATTCGGAGGGCATTTCAAGTAAAGTTGTAATTATCATTTTTAACTCTAAGATTTAATCGAGGGGTCCGAAATTCGGAAAGCCTTTCACGTTTAAGTAGCAATCCTAGTTTTTTAGTAGGATACGTGTTGAGGGGTCCGAAATTCGGAAGGCATTTTAAGTTAGGTAGTAATCATGGTATTTTTGTCGGATAAGAGTTAAGGGGTCCGAAATTCGGAAGACCATTCAATGTAGGTTGGTAATGACCGTTTTTGCATTGATGAGTGTGAAGGGTATCCGAAATTCGGAACGTCTTTTTGTAAATATTAAACTGTGTTCTTATGTAGATAGGCTTGCTCAGTGGAAGAATAAAAAGGTGATTTTTGACGGTATTGTGTTTTTTTAAATCGTGACTCGTGTGAACTTGACGGAGACCATATTTTTCTCCGATGGAAAACCTATCTTTGCCTGGATTGGCAAAATTCTTCAGTGCATTATGGTTGTTTTGTACCGAATTTCTCTAAAATGTAATGCCACAAATTAGTTTGGAACGCGTTTTGAAGGAAATCGAATTAAGTGGTCGATTCTTAGGCGGACAGCCTCTTAAGACTTCCAACTTAGCAATAGACCAATTTCGATAAAATTCAGTCTTAGATAAAGGACATCACCTCAGTGCTCTAAGGAGAGAACCCATACAAATCCTTACTTCATTCCCCAGAGCCTGGAAATCATGTTTATTGTTCTAAGCTGAATTTAATATATCGAAATTGGTCTATTACAATACATGTGAACTTCCGTGACCAAAAGACAAGTGGGCAAAGACACAACGAATGCAGAGATACGTAAGAAGGTTTGTCTTTCAAGGTCTTATGCAAACTTTGGCTAACCATTGCATGCAACAACAAAAAACTACAACACTATCCACTTTAACCAACATCAAATGATTTACCTGTGCTGATACCTGCATAGTTGCAGCTTAAATTTTAATTTAAATTTAGATTTAAAGCTTCTTTATATCAGCTCCTTTTGCGTATGCTGACACACCTACTTCAGTTAATAAATTAAGCAAGATGACATTGAATGTAAAATAGGCTTGTAATTTTGTAACGTTGTAACGTTGTATTGTCATAACTCTAGTTCATTTCTGTATTGTTCATATAAATCGATCTCCCTTTTTTCTTTCCTTTCCTTTTCTTTCTTTTTTAAAATCCCCTCCTATTGAATTACCTTATGTTCAAGTTTCCTCTGCCCGCCTCGACTAGCTAAGCTATATGCGAGCACAGGAAGTGGTTATGTATCTTTATGTGAGAGAATAAAATGAAATGATCGAATATTCATGACTATCATACCTTTCCTCATATTGCCTTTTAGGATTTCTTGATCGCATCATCTGGAAAAATACTCACTTCAATTAGATCCAGAAAAAGGCGACGTCTTGACGAAAGAGAAAACACGGAAAAGAAACTCGAAAATTATTCAACTTACCTCTCTGTCCGCCATCTTCCACCGGAGATATCACGTGGCTAGTTTTTGCGGGAATTTCGCGCAAGATCCCAACTGACCGAGAAGAACCTGGCGACGAGTTTGCATCTGTCCAGTCCAATCCGGTCCGGTCCGGTGCGGTGCGGTCCAATCCGATCCGATCCTGGTCTTGCCAACGGCCAATTAACAAGCCCCAGCTAATTTATGGGAATATTTCTGCCGCCGTCGACCTCATCCTTGATTTTTAAGGTTTGCTCAAGTTTATTTTGCCTTAAAAATCAAAGTCTTAAATTGCATTTCGAAACATGAGAAAGATAATTGTCTCCGGTTACTGTACAGTGCACGACCAATTTGATGTTCACGGAATTCTGTGCATGCAAGTAAGGCACACATTTCAGGCGAAGAGTAAAAACGCCTAAAAAGATGTGTCATGCCTGTGCAATATTGACATTGACGAAAATGTTCAGAAAATCTTGTTACAAGTGCTCGCAGATTTTGGGGTATAATGTTTCTCTATTTCTCGTAAAATTTACGCGCTCTCGAATTCTCGGATTCTAGTACTCGTCTTAGGTTTGGATTCTAAGTGTATTTAATTTTAATTTTGGCGCACTCAAAATAACACATACTATAAAGCGCGATGCTGTGATTTTCAAAAAATGCCCCAAAGATTAATGCTCATAATTTATTTTCTGCTTGGTGATCTCCTAAAGAGGTTTGGATCACTGCTCGTCCTTGCCGAAAAATGCGCAGTACTCACACGCTCGCAAAATCCATTTGCTGCCATGCATGTTTCTTCACTTGAATTAAGTCAACTTTATAGCATAATTAATCGAGGGACTGTTATGAAGCCTGAAAACTTTCAAAAGCGAGAATAATGTTGTCGAATTAACAAATTGATGTCGGTTTTTCATGCGTCTGTCCTGTTATTGATCATGAATTGCGTCATAACATTGTCAAAGTAGGTGTGGATCCACGAGGCGATAGCCGAGTGGATCCGCAGACTACTTTGACAATGTTATGACGAAATTCATGATCAATAAAAGGACAGACGCATGAAAAACTGACGTCAATTTGTTTTTTACAAAACCAAAAAGGCAGAGGGGTCAAAATTAAGTCAAAACACGAGAAGAAAGCGAAACAAAATCGCGTCATTTCGCATAAATTATAAATTTATGTGTCTGTCCGCTTATTGACAATAAAAATTAGCCAATGAGCGCGCGAGAATTTTTGCAGTCATTGTAAAAATCGACGTTGAATTGACCGTGACCGCGGGCACAATCTTTTGTCTTTGCTTCGCACGAATTCACAAATTAGGAGCGCATAATTTAATTGAAAAATTTGATTGGCTAATTTCTCGAGAAAAGGTGTGTTTTGTTTACCGTCAAGGCCAAAAATACAGACAAAAACATGAACGAAAAAGGCTTTTCGAGTTTCACAACCATCTCCATGCAATAATTATGTTTATAGTAAACAAAAATTGATGAACATCAAAAGGTCAATGGTTCTTTCACGCTCAAAACCTGCCAGAAATCCAAACACAATTTTCTGTAGATTCCAAGACCTAAAGGAGCTGGCTGCTGGTAGGGATCGATCCCGGGCACCATTCATTTTGCCACATTTAGGGCAACCAGCTCCTTAAAAAATCCTGTGGTCAATAATCTCAAAGCTATTAGACAAGAACATCATCTAATTATTAGAACCATTCAGATTTATTCCCAACTATTGTTGCATGTAAAATGCATGCTCGCTTCCAATATTGAGACTAACTTGAACAGCATTTTCATTGAGAGGGATTATTAGAATACTTAATGCACTGAGTAGACATTCTCTGGAAACCCTACGTTTTTAGCATTTAACGTTCTTTTATGACAAAAATACAAATAATAAATGGACAAGCAGAGCATGTTGAGACGTCACTGTATTTGTTGCTTTGGCTTCACAAGGTATCATAAACTGAATGTCACATGACCTGCAGTCTCATTAATAAGTAAATTTGAAGTAACTCACGTGTGAAGCACTTTGCTGCAACAAAACGTATGCCTGGTTTCCCATTTTCATGATTCAAAGTTGCTCTCCAAACTGTTCCAAATGCACCTGAGCCGATGACGTCTTCAAGTCTTATTCGGTCACGAGATATCTCCCATTTATCCACTTTAACATCCGTCAACTTCATCCCATGACTTTCTTCAAAATCTCTTGATCTTAAATCCAGAAATTCAGATGATTATACTCTAATCAGTTAAGTCTGTTCAAATATAAGTGCTACACGACCAACGTTTGCAAAAACGTAATCCTTCCTTGTGCTTGTACGTATACATGTTCATTGCCGTGATTTTAACATCTTCAGTTCCCACGGTCAGCTCCTGTCTGACCTTGTAGCTCAGTCGGTAGAGCAGCGATGATCTAACCCGAAGGTCTTGGGTTCAATTCCCACCCTGGTCGCAGTTTTTCTCGGTTCTCGTGTGAGCCCACCATTTCCATTAGTAGGGCTAACGCTCACATAGCGTAGATACCTAGCACTTCACATTACACTCTAATCAGTTAAGTCCTATTCAATGGTGGGTTGACTGTTTTTCACTAAATTGTGGCATGGAATTAAAGCTTACATGCACTTCTTACACACTCTGCTGATAGGTCATTGATCTGTTCACTAGATCCTACATATTGAACAATCAAAGACACGAAACTAATTCCTCTGAGATAATAACAATGGAAGGTAAGAGAAACGATAATTATTGCAGTAATCGTTCAAGTAGAATTGTGAGATCATTGATCAAAACTGTGTTTGAACTACAAGTAAAGACCATGAATTGACCAAAGCTCCAGTGATGCAATTCACTAAGTATGTACACTTATCCACATATCCTAAATTTGCATTATTTGAATTACTTTTTTTAAATATTAAGGTGCTTGAAATTTCAGAGAAAAGACAAAAGAAAAAGATTACACGATATCACTTTTTTTCATGTTGTGACATTAAACCTCATAAGAAGTCTCATTATATAATCAACAAAATGTCTTGTTTCTGATTGGCCAATGGCGAATGCCTAAATAGGTTATAGAGTGCAATCCAGGTTATAGAGTGCAATACGGAAGTTGCAATGGAAACACCGGGGAAGCGCCAAATTTGAACACCAAAGTGAAAAAAAATGGCTGACAGTCGGTTTGCTTTGTCAAACCAAAACACCGTTGAGCAACTTAAAGAAAATGTGAAAAACAAAAACACGTTGAAAGCTACACAGGCCTGGTTGAATGTCTGGAAAACATGGGCGACTGAAAGGAAACTTAACCCGAAACTGTAAAAATACGAGCACAAACAAATTAGCGCATTTGAGTAATTTTGTTGAGAATATAATACATAAAAAATCGTATGAACCAGCTCGTGCATTTCGTGATTTATGGTCACTCGTGATGTTTTGAATGTTCTCAAATTGCACTCGCCTACAGCTCGTGCAATTTTGAGAACTTTTAAATCACGAAATGCACTCGCGTTCGTACGATTTTCTATACTTATTCTAATAAAGGATATCGTGGCCACGGAAGAAGTATAGTAGTTGGGGGTATCAGCACATTTTCAGCATTTTGTTCTAATAATAAATTAAAACTGCTTTAATAATTTCACCTTGAGATTTGACCTCTGGAAAAATATTAGTGTTTTAATAAAAATTCAAAATTAGTGTTTTAATAAAAATTCAAAATGGTGTTTTAATGAAAACAATCAGTGCTGGAATTTAACCTCAAATTTCAACATAAATTACATCTCGAAATTTATCTACAAATATCACAACAAATAAAAATAAAAATTCAAAATTAGTGTTTTAATAAAAAACTCTTTTAATAATTTATGTTGGTGTTTTAATAGAATAAGTATGTTTAAAAATTGCATTTCTGCAAATTTTTATTATTTCATTTTAATTTGGGTTTTGTAAAAAATTCAAATTCAAAATACAACAATTATATTCAGAAATAAATTCCATATCAAAATTAATCGATATGTTTAAAAGATTTCATAATCGTAATTTTTTGGTATTCTACCTTTTACTGGTTTTCCTATTATGATATTTTTATCTGGTTTAATGATTTTTTTAGGGCCCCGTTTACGAAATACAGGTGTTTTATTGTGCATTGTAAATTTAGTTTTATTGTTTATTTTTGTTTTTTGTTTGGCTTTTGATTTTTTTTTTATTTGAGGTTTTGGTTTTGGTGTTTTGACTTTATTTTTATTTAAAAGATGTCTGACTAATATCCAAGTATTTATGATAACTGAGATAACTTCATCTCGTTTTAACTTTGAATATTGAAAGTTAACTTTGACTAATTTAACCTGTTGTTTGAATTCTTTAACAGTAAGATTTTGAAGATGATCAAGGAATTTGCTTTTAAGAATTAAAATTTGTTTTTTTACGTTTGACATTTTATAACATTATTGTACATAAAAATGAAATATTAATAAAATAATATAATGATTTGTGAAAATTTACATAACAAAAAGTTATTTTTAAAACAATATGTCATACATCCTTTTTGTGTTGTAAAAATACAATAAATAAACAATACAAGAGTCAGGGAGTCAGGGTGGTTTAGTGGTCATCAACCATACCTCCCACCTCTGTGACCCGGGTTCAACTCTGGCTCGGGTTGTATGTGGGCTGAGTTTCAGTCGATCTCAATTTGACTCGTAAACATACTGATAAAGACATTCACGTAAGATATCATTGTCATGTTACTGGAAAATACAGAGGTAGTAATCTTAATTATAAATTTACTGAAAAAATACCTGTTATTTTCCATAATCTTAAGAGGTTATGATAGCCATTTCATTTTGCACCAAATAGGTCAAAGAGCTAAATATCAACTTACAAAAACAAAAAAAGAGAAAAATCCCAAATGAGTATTAATGCTATTCCTAATAATGTGGAAAAGTATGTGGCATTCATGATTGGTAATAATCTTTTTATTGACAGCTTTCAATTTATGAGTTCAAGTCTTGAAAAATTGGTAAATAATTTACCTGATGAAGCATTGAAATGCACAAAATAAACATTCAAAAATGACAGTCCTTGGGATGCACGATCTTTTGATAATTTTCAAAAGCTTAAGTGGCTGCCAATCGATCAAA
>NC_090876.1:21192871-21197871 GCF_036669935.1 Montipora foliosa
ATTGAACAGCCGAAAAGGGGAAAAACTATTGTCTTGCCAACACCTACTAGAGCAGCCTAAAAAGAGGTAAATGTATGTGTGCTAAAAAAACCCAACAACACACTCCTATTGTTGTAAAATATGTTCTATATTGATGAAATCTACTTCTAAGTAAAGTAATGACTCAGGAATACTCACAATAATGAGAGTGCTCTTAAAGTGGCGTCTCTGTGACCTTCATATTAGTCGCAATCTGAGCTAGTAATATTGGAAGTCCATAGGTATGAATCCTATTTCGTAGCAATCTGATTTTTGTTTTTTGTTTGTTTTTTTTTTTAATTTATTTTTTTTTATCAATATCCCTGATTCACTAGTAAATAAATCTCTCACCAATGAACCAAAAAAATATCATGATGTATGTGTACATCACCTGTAAGTAAATGACTATAGCTATATGGAGAACATTCTCCAGAAACATGGGACATTGTATCTTCATAGTGCTACAGTTATTTATAACAATATTTATTTGTGTATGGCATTTTAAACTGCGTAAGAATTGAGAACAAAAATGTATTTATGCAAGCTTGTATATTTACCCCTAGTGCGTCGTTTGCAAAGGTAACAGGTGATAAGTGCTGTTATTGCTACTACAGATGATGGGCCGACAATATAGTACCACTCTATAGCTGTAAACATGAAAGTTCTTCATTAAAAGTTATGGTAAAACAAACGAAAAAAAAAGTTTCTCTGGAAAAGAGAATCCAGATTGTAAAAAGACCAGCAATTTGCATTCCAGTTTTCCATGAGATGGAACCTCCTATTGCCTTAGAAGTGTAACCCATTTAAAAATAGTCAACAATTTTCGTAATACCGAGAATGCCATTGTATTCTGGGCGCTTCATGTGTCTAGTTCTAAGTCAAACAGTAGCACAAGGAGTGGTTATATCGGATCATATAGACCCCAAAACCTCGATCCCATGTACATATATTATAATCAAGGAAACAATGGCGCAGGGCGTGCATAAATTTAGAGCATGTTGGAGCAGGACGTAACCCTAACACGTGCAACAGCATGTGCATCATATAAATTAGGGTTTGGCTAATCAAATGTCAGTCACGTATATACAGGAGGGTCTTAGAAGGCAAAGGGGGTGAATATTGATTAGGGCAAGTTTAAACACGTAACCCTAACCCTAACAGTGTAACAACACGTGCATAACAGGTCGTCCCATAAATTTCGGTTAGTTAATGAGATGCAAGTCACGTAGGCGACATGTGTGTGCTGTGCTTGTGTTATGTAGCCACCTGAACCAACCGGGTGGTGGCGCAAATATATGGCAAAAACAGCAATGGCAAAGACAGGGAGCCAATGAGGTAAAGGTCATTTCATCACGGACCAATAAGACACCACTGACCTCAGTATACATTAAGTTAACTGGAAACAACAGGGCAACATCGGTTTGGCTTGGCAACAAATTCAAAATGGCACATAACTGCAATAACCTTCTGGGCTTGGGGTCACGTACCTACAAAGAGGTGTGAGAACTCTATCGTTTTGGAGCAAGTCAAAAAGAATTTTAAAACAGACATACACATACACACAAAAGATTTTACCCGCCTGGACAAGTTCACAAATTCTTTGTTCTTTTTTAAACTAAATTTGCATAGAACTGATAGAAGCGTGAAGAAGGAAGTGTATAGACCATAAAAGGTTTTTTTTTTTTTTTTTTGTGGAATAGAGGAGCATTCTCGACTCTTTTACGCTTTTTAAACAAATGTGAACTCCGTTGTTACAATCCTTTTAAGGAAAGTTTTTCAACCTCGCGCTTGAATGAAGCACGGGTACATGCAATCTTTTTTTTGCTAGAATACACAAAGATATCCTTCAGTGCACAAACACAAAGAAAGCCTACCCAACAGATTTGAATAACGCCTTTTCTGAAAACGCTTGAAAAAATTTTGGATTTTGAGAAGCGTTCGAGACTTGTATGGTGAGGTGGGAGTTGGTTTCACATCGCATTTCAAAATACTGTTCACAATATTTGACGCATTGAGCAAACAACAATATACATTTCAAACGCTTTATTAAAAGATACGCTAGTGACAAGTTGATATAAACGATTGTTCTTCGACTATTCGACTATCGGAACTTTAAAGCAAACATGTTGCTTTGCGCTTAAACAAATACTGTGACTCTGATAATGCAGTTCTGTCCAGTCATATAGAATACGAAACACTCGAGACCGGACAAATTTGAACGATTTTATTTGCAGAACGGTGTCGTTAAGTCAATAAAAACACACCAAGAAACATTTTAAACGTTTTACTGAATTAACAGTGAACGCTTACTACAATGTGCTATTTGCGACAGATAGTTCTCTTCAAACAAACCTTAATCCAAAAAATAGGTAAATAAGAAAAGTTCTTTTAAAAAGGCACCCTATGCACAACCAAGGTGATACTTGTACGCGCTAAGCAATATCATTCATGTAGCGTTTCAATGTTTTATAGCGAAAATAAATCACACACTCCTAAGTGGTAACGTTGTCTGCGAGTGACTGAATTCACAAAAAAGTGCTATAAAATAGTAAGTGCAGTGCCCGTTTTTCAGTACACTCGTAGACAGAGACAGAGTGTACTTTGTCTTGGTTTGGGTTTGTGCTCGGAGTTGTTTTACAGGACACTTCTTTCACAGCACACCTCGCGAGCAATAGTTTCAATGATCTTCTAAAAGAGTTACATCCAAAGAACCCCGGTCGCTTGTTGAGTTTTTATTACTACATGGACCAATGCAGAGCTACATTTACCGAACAATATGCATTCCACAAAGTGTTATTTGTCACGTACTTGATACATTATCCTTCTTCTTGGTGGATGGCTTGGCAAATTGTTATAAAAGGTCTACGAATGAGAAAGATCTAATCATTTGTTTAACACCATGGGTACTGCTGCAAGCCGCGAGGGTGGAAGCTCATCGCCCTCAGTTTCTTTAAGTGACATATATCAGAGAATGTGATGTTTAATTGCGTGTTGCGGTAGGTCACATGGAATTGAAAGAAGAAGAAGACGAAGAAAAGAAAACGAGGACCCTAAAAACCAACTATTACAGAAACCGTATTATGAAGTGGATCGACCATCCGCTTTAGGGGGAGTTGACAAACTGTATCGTGCGGTGCATTGTTATGGTTTGAAACGCACGCAAGTACTCGATTGGCTTCGCCAACAACCTAGCTATACCCTACAAGAAAGCGTAGAATGTACATCATTGTCTAACCTACAATGAAACCAAGGCCCAGGTGGTTGAAAGATTCAACCGCACTTTGAAGCATTTGATGGCGCGTATGTTCACTACCAGCAGCTCGTACCATTATTTGGACCAACTGGACGATTTAGTCAATGGAATTACAATCAAAGCGTGCTCCTTAGCATCAAAATGAAACCGGCAGATGTCAACGAGAATAACGCATCAGAGGAACACTCTGTATAGGAATCTGAGTTGAGTTTCAGAACGCAGGGGACGAGGAGCGAATAAGGAGGTGTTGGCACATTGGAAAGGTTGGCCAAAGAAATACGACAGTTGGATTCCGCATGACCAGTTGGTGGCTTTACAAAAAACATGATTCAAGATCCCAGTAATACAAGCAGTAATTTATTTCTAAACAATTCGAAGTCCTCCTTTCGAGTAGCACTACATCGACAAATCCATCTGAAAGGTAAAGAAGATTGGAAAGTAGGTTTACATCATATTGTGTATCCGCTCTCAATATTTGACATTACAAACGACTGCAAACATTCTGAAATCATGCTGGAACTCCACACCGTTTGTATTACCCGAGGGCAAGTATCATACGGTATTTGATGCGACAGAAGGAATGTTACAATGCCTGAACATCGCTAACCTACCATCTAACATTGTTATCACAGTGGACGACGAAAGTAATGTAATGTTAAACTCACAAACTGAAGGACTTATGATTACACTGTCTACAGCTCGCGCATTAGCACTGGAAAATCTGCACCATTTACAGAGTTCATGAAATATTTGTAAATTCGAACTTTACAGACTTTATTAGATCTGAATCTAACCAACTTTTACATATGGAATACGAAATGTCTATACAATCTTTTTTGCAGACATTTTTTTCAGTTTTTGTGATATGTTCATTTCTGGAATGTATATGAAATGATTATAAATTTTAACTGCTGCAATAAGAAGAAAAACTTAAAAATTTACAGACTTGGCAAAGATTTTCTATGGTTATTTTATCCTACAAAATCTCCGTAAATTGACACAAGCAGGGCATCGTAAAATCTCTGTAAATTGACGCAAGCGGGGTATCATAAAATCTCTGTAAATTGACACAAACGGGGCATCGTAAAAACCTCTGTAAATTGACGCAAGTGGGGCATTATGAAATATCTGTAAATTGACGGAAGCGGGGCATCGTGATATCTCTGTAAATTGACGGAAGCAGGGCATCATAACATCTCTCTAAATTGACACAAATGGGGCATCATAAAATCTCTTTAAATTGACACAAACGGGGCATGGTAAATCTCTGTAAATTGACGCAAGCGAGGCGTTGTAAAATCTCTGTAAATTGACACAACCATGGCATTGTAAAATCTCTGTAAACTGACACCAGCAGTGCATTCCAGTAAATTGAAGCAGTTTCTCGTCATCTATGATATCGTTTTGGTCCGCCAACTGGGTTAGTCATTTCAAAATATAACTTCTCTTTCTGCAGTGCTTTCACGAACTGTCCAAGGACGCTGTCACGATTGTTCCCACTTGTGTAAATGGTACCAAGTGCTGGCAAACTGTCCAAGAACTACGTTACTGTGAACGACGTCAAAGCAAGTTAAAATAAATAAACATTTGTCGTTATGTGCTCACGTTCACACCAAAAATGTAGTCATTTCACGTTCTTGTTTTGGAGAGGACATCAAAGAAATGTACCCAAATGTAAAACGCATGAGCAGAGCGATTTTTTTTTAACATTAAACCTATATTTTGTGTC
>NC_090876.1:21202871-21205371 GCF_036669935.1 Montipora foliosa
GTGTGGGATGGATAACCGAAAACAACACTCTTACACCCAGCGTTCGTTTGAATGCTTCGTTCACCTCAGAAAGAAAATATGGTCATGATTGGTTCATCTTACCAGCTGGCACCTCCATCACATATCCCGGTATTTACATTTTTCCTCCTTCGTGGTTGCTTTGTTCGTGTGAGTGGAGGCTGGTGCAAGTTCAAACCCTAACCCTAATCCCGTGGAACCATGGCAGGTGGGTGACAAGCGCTTATCTCTCCTACGTGAGATGATACTCCTACATGAGATGGATCTTGCCCCATGCGCAAGTGTATTTCTACGGTCAATTGCAAAATTGTTTTAAAGAAGTGGTAAAGGAAGTCACGTTTGTGGAGGGTATTCCCGACGACATTCCCGCCTTATTTTCACCCCCTTTTCGTCCTGGTCTGCTCGTGTTAGATGACCTTATGAGAAACTGTAGCGATGACAAGCACATTCTGGATTTGTTTACCAAAGTGTCCCATCATTGTGACATCACCTGCATCTATTTGACCAAAAAAACGTTTCCCCCAGGAACGTTTTCCCGGAGCATTTCTCTTAATGCTCATTACATCATTGCTTTTAACAATCTTTGACTTTGGGGTCTTTTACCTTGGGGTTGAGGACACTGGCTCAACAGGCGTTTTCTGGGCGCGTTCCGTTTGTGTGAAAGTTTTCAAGACGCTAAATCACAACCATTTGGAGACTTAATGCCATATGGATTTACATCCACGAACCACGGACATTCAACGATTGCGAACAAGGATCTTCCCAGTGTGACATTCATATCCCATCATTTACAGGGATAAGAAAATCTATAAAACCGATGGACATTTTCTGGTAGATTTCATTTAACACCATGGCTTTGCAATTGTTGCACCACGAGGTGACAATAAACAATAGAAGTGGTGGTGACATGACTTTGCGTTCTGGAAAGATTTCAAACGCCACCGAGAGAAGACAACAAAAACTCATTAAGGCTTCAAAAGTTAATTAACATTTACCCTATCTCTGACTTGTTTTACAAGCAAAGGGAAACAGCGGAAAGAGTTGATATCTCACGCTAGCAGGGGACAAATAGAAGCCTCTAAAAACATTGAAACAGTGCATGCATAATATTGCTTGGGGTGCGTTTTCAAAACAACTCTTTTTTTCGGATTAAGATTTGTTTAAAGGGAACTGTCTCTCGCAAATATCACATTGTGATAAGTGTTTTCTGTTAATTCAATAAAACGTTTGAAGTGTTTGTTTGTGTGTTTTTATGGACTTAACGATACCGTTCTGCAAATAAAATCGTTCGAGTTAGTCCGGTCTCGAATGTTTCATATTCTTTATAAACTGGACAGAACTGTATTATCAGAGTTACAGTATTTGTTTAAGATGTTAGCTTTAAGGTTTCGATAGTCGAATAGTCGAAGAACAATCGTTTATATCAACTAGTCACTAGCGTATCTTTTAGTAAAGCGTTTGAAATATATATTGTTTGCTCACTGCGTTATTCAAATCTGTTGCGTAGGCTTTCTTTGTGTTTGTGCACTGAAGGATATCTTTGTGTATTCTTGCAAAAAAAGATTGCATTTACCCGTACTTCATTCAAGCGCGAGGTAGAAAAGCTTCCCTTTAAAAGGTTGTAACAACGGAGTTCTCCTTTGTTTAAAAAGCGTAAAAGAGTTGAGAATCGACCTCTTTTCCACACAAAACAATTTTTTTGGTCTATATTATTCCTTATTCACGCTTCGATCAGCTCTATGCAAATTTAGTTTAAAAAAGAACAAAGACTTGTCCAGGAGAATAGAGTTTTTTTTGTGTGTGTGTGTATGTGTGTTTTAAAATCCTTTTTGACTCGCTTCACAACGATAGAGTTCTCACTCCTCTTTGTAAGTACGTGAACTCAAGCCCAGGAGGTTATTGCAGTCATGCGCCATTTTGAAATTGTTGCCAAGCCAAACCGATGTTGCCCTGTTGTTTCCAGTTAAGTTAATGTATACTGACGTCAGCAGTGTGTCTCATTGGTCCGGGAAGACATGACCATTATGTCATTGGCTCCCTGTCTTTCCCATTGTTCTTTTCGCTATATATATGTGCTACCACCAGGCTAGTTTAGGTGGATACATAACACAAGCACAGCACAAACATTCCCCATACTTTATCAATACAGAAACCTTTGTGTACGTATGTGACTGGCATTTCATTAACTTAAAATAAACCCTAATTTATGCGATGATCTGGGAAGCCCGTGTTGTTACAAGTTTTAGGGTAACGTCATGCTCCAACTTGCCCTTATTTTATGCATGCCCTGCGCCATTGTTTTCTTGGTTATAATATATGCACATAGGATCGAGGTTTTTGGGCCTATATCATCCGATACAACTACTCATAGGTAATTTTGAAACTCTTGCCTCGACAACATTGGCATACATTCAGACAGACAGTGGGTGCTTGAGACTTCGAGAAATTTGTGCGAGCCTAGCTTTTGTGGGTGCACCATTTA
>NC_090876.1:21210371-21212871 GCF_036669935.1 Montipora foliosa
TTTTAGAATTTTGAGCTTTTATAGTTTTAGACTTGTAAGTAGTAAGTAGCTATATGATTTTAGCTGGTGTATCCTATTTATTTTCTAATTCATTAAGTTATCTTACTTAATTATTTAGACACGACCCCACAAGCAAAGCATCGCTTTAAATATTTATCGTGTACACTAGCGGTAGTAGTCGAGAAATTAAATCTACCTAGTGCAAAGGAAATTTAAGAATGATGATGACGGTGAAGATCATGAAGGTGATGATCTTGATGATTAGGATCATGTTGATGAAGGTGAAAATTAAGATGATGAGGATAACAATATATTCGATTATGTTCAACTTGTTGTCATTGTAGATGATTTATAACATATTTGTAGCTTTCTAAACAATTTAAAAACTCACCATTGACGTAAACTGTGTAGAATCGAGTGTAACGTACTCCTCGACACTCATATGTTCCGCCATCATGCAGCTCAACATTTTTTATTATCAAAGTTACACCATTGACCTCAATTCTCCCGTCTGACTTGAGTTCTCTGACAGTGGTGCCAATTTCATACCATTGAACCATCTCACGTTCATTTTGATTTTCATTCTTTAAGGAACATTTCACGGTTTCAGTGCTACCAAGATTAGAACTAAGGCTTTTACTTTCCAGAACTTCCACGTTGTCTAAAACAAAATTGTCATTGTTAGTTTTGAAACGCTCTTTCGCTTATTGTCTTACAATGTTTTTAGGTCCTTCAAGACAGTATTATTTTTAGGTTATAGAATGTGATTATATCAATCTTTCTAAAAACATTTTGTAGGTTTTTACGCTTATGTCATGGTACGATACTTTTCGCTAGGAAACCGGTAAAGCGTAGGAACAGACTTACTTCGTTAACCCTCTGAGCATAATACACATATACTATATTTTAAAGAGGCAACGCAATAGTAGAAATTCTAAGCCGCTAGATTGCTATTTTTTGCAACCTTTGGTGCGAGTCGTCGACCAAAGGAAGTCTTAATTTCTTATAGTTATTTAGTACTGTAATTCGCGGAATTATCAAGTCTTAACGATATTTCATTAGCAGGACATTGATTTGAGGACAAATCTGCTGAAATTCAAACAGGATTGATCATTGATACCGTTACCAAAGTATTTTATATAATCTAGTTTAGTGTTTTTGAGATTAGTTCTTTTCAAGCGGAATCGCTATGATAGTTTTTGGATTGTTTTATTCATGCTGAGAGTTAAATGTTATTGTCTCGGTCAATTAGCTCAAGTCTCAATTATCCGATTATTTAGTTGTCTATTTCTTGCATCATATGTCGTTTAGAGATTATTCTACCTTTTAGTCTTAGTTTTATAGTTAATCTAAGCAGTTCGTATTCTTTAATTATCTCTTTCAGTTCGAACCTACTTCTACGTCTACGTTTACGCTTAAGTCTACGTTTGCTACGTCGACTACGTCTACGTCTTGCTACTCGCTATTACTGCGATCTGTTTCGTCGTAACTCGGCTACGAACATTGGTCATATATAGATTTAGCCAAGCCTAAGAGCGGAGCTCCCTGGTTATTTAATCTTACTGCCTGTAGGGTTAATGAAAAAAAAGTTTGGAATTGTCCGCGTTTTGATGTTTCCGGTTGCTGTTTAATAATTAAATCAATATTCTTTGCTTTCTTCTGTAGAAAAATTCATTGCCTAACTAGTGAATCCCATGGTACATTCTACGCTAAAAACCGATGAATCCAGAGCAATGAGTGTGATATCGGTTTTTCGAGTGAAATTTACTTTTGAATTCACCAGTTTGGCAATGATTTTTTGTTGAATCGCGCGAGTTTTAACGGCAAACAAGCACACCCCCAGTGAGTGAATGGAAAAGCAAAAAGCCATTTCGGAGTTAACTGTCAATGCCCAGCGAATAGGAATCACGCTAAAATTAGAAACCCCCAAAAAACTTTAAGGTCAAATAAAAGCCAAGTTTTACTGATGTCCTTTATTCCACTTTATCTCTGAAAACGAGATCATTCACATTTTTATCATGATTTATTTCACTGAAACACGGCAGCTTGGCTTGGAACATGAATCTGCAAAATACGGCAATGCAACCAAGAAAGGATGAACACTAAATTGCTACAATCATAGACAAAAGTAGTTGGGAAGGTTATGTGAATGAACCACACCAGAGCTGTATTTCAACCCGCTTCTGTTAAACCTCACAAGAAATAGTTTCACTTTCTCTTACATAGCCCCCCTTCCCCCTATTCAATGTTGGAAGGTAAGTCAACAATTTCCCACTGAAACCATTCAGTTTTGCACAACATTGAAGGAGTGGGGAGGGGTGACAAGCAACGAAGACTTCAAAAGTGCTAACCTTCCCAACAGTTTTGTCTAGGATTGACCTACAATCATAGACAAAAGACGTTGGGAAGGTTATGTAAATGAACCACACCAGAGCTGTATTTCAACCCGCTTCTGTTAAACCTCACAAGTAATAGTTTCACTTTCTCTTACATAGCCCCC
>NC_090876.1:21225371-21227871 GCF_036669935.1 Montipora foliosa
TCTCGCCAGGAAGCCAGGAGGATCGTGGTAATTTCTGGAGAAACATTGTACTTTGTAAAGGATTCCCGGAGATTGGACAAGCCATTAGTCGTAGCTTGTTGTGTAGTGGGTGTGGTTGGTGGTGATGGACATCTTGCAGTAGTCTCTTCGTTGGCTTGAGGATCCATGGCTGGTTTTAAAGTAGCTGAAGGGCCTGTGAGAGCCAGGGTTGTGTTGGCCATACTGGGATGATTAAAATTCCTTGGGTTTGGTCTTGAGTAATTTTCTGAATGCATCTGGGAATTATGCTGAAAGGGGGGAAGGCATAAAAGTTAAATTTGCTCCAGTAAATACTGAAGGCATCTACAAATGCACACCCAGGATCAGGTTTCCAAGAGCAATAGACGTCCAACTGTTTGTTAATCCTGGAAGCAAATAAATCTTTGTTTAACCCTAGGTATAGCGACAGGATGTCATTAAAAACTACCCTATCAAGCATCCATTCATGCTTATCCTGAAAATGTCGGGATTTAGTATTTACATCGACATTTAATTTGCCCGCAATGTGGGTAGCTGAGACCCACGCCTCCCGCTGGATGCACCAATCTCAGATTTTCTTGGGCAAGGCAATTTAATTCCGGTGATTTAGAGCCCCCCGTGTAATTAATATATGAAACAGCTGTGGTGTTGTCCACCTGCAACTCGATATGACCCTCAGGTGCTTGTTTGCAAAATGACTTAAGGGCAAAGACGGCTGCTTGAAGTTCCGAGATATTGATATGCTTAGTGCTTTCAGGGGGTTTCCATCTCTCACTAACCTCTTGGTCACCATACACAGTTTCAATGACCATACAAGGTGGGGCATGGGAAATGTCACGTGATGAATGGCGCATATTGTCAATCTACCATGTAAGCCCTTCTAATGAGTTCATGGTCAGAGACATGTAACATTTGTAATTTCCCCTATTTCTTAACAAGGCGGCAGTTTTGTCCCTCGCTGTTTCGGGAAATGAGCCAGCGCTCACTCCCGAAATCACGGCTGGACACGTGAGGTGAGCCAGTGTTAATCTCCGCCAGTCAGAAACTCGCCTGCACAAATCGGTCCGTCATAAATTACATTGTTTGATTGCGACGGTGTTCTTTGACCCGGCCTGTTCGAGCTTTACAATGCTTGCTTTCAAGTTAGGAAACATCCATGATTTCGACAACAGAAAGTGTTCGAGGAGCTAGGGAATGGGGATTGTATCGTTTTCTACCGCCTCAGTTCGCAATTTTCCAGTTGGCGCCTTCAAGGTCAAAATACGGCTTTCAAAACCATTGCTATTGCGATTTGTTATCAGACGTCGCTATTGTAAGAGCAAGTAAAATTCTTCAAGATTGATTAGAATTACTGCTGAGTTTATTGGTGGCAAAACGAGGGTGCGGATGAGGTCGATTGAGAGCTGAAGCGGCCGAAGATTTTGTTGATTATTCGCAGGTTGGAACTGAATTCAAACTCAAACTCACGTTGATATTTTAACCACAAACTCAAGCTCGTATCATCTGGAAACTTCGCACAGACGTTTTACGCATTGTTATGTAATTACTGTTTTGTTAAAATCAATGTTTTGGGATGTCTAATGCTATTTCCGCACATAAATTATATTTGAATTTACGTCACGTCTAACGCTCACGCGTCCAGCCGTCTCTTCTCGGGGAGGATACACGAACTCGAGTGAGCTGCGGAAATCGAGCCTACCCTGTAGGTAGCAGTCATGTTTCCTAGATTGACATGGCCCTGTGTGCGTACCATGCATATACAGGTTTTAGTAATTTAATAAAGATATGTGGGGCACTTGACAACCCATTTGGTAAACATGTATACTTGTAAAGTGTTCCGTTAAAAATGAATTTTAAGTATTTCTGGTCCTCTTCGGCGACTGATACCAAGCAGTAGTAATCTTTAAAGTCAATAGATGCCATAAAACATCCTGGTTTCATCGGTCGAATGGCTGATTCAAGGGTATCCATCTTAAGATGGTAGTATTGTACAAACTCGTTGAAACAATGGAGGTATCACACGGAAAGTCCCATCTGGTTTAGGTCTAATAAACACTGGGGATATAAACTCCCCTCCTCTGATGAGGAGACCTGGTGTACTCCTTTTGAAAGCAATTTATCAATTTCTAATGGAACAATGTCAGATTGTGATTAATTAAATGTGCTAGATCGCACACAAGTTTAAGAACGGGTTACTCCTTGTTTGAACCCAATTTTTTTCCCTTTAACAAACTGGAGTATTGAGGGAATTTCTCATCCACGTGAAAATAGATTGATTTGACCTGTGTTAAATGAATCTTGAGTAGCAAGTAATAAATGGACATCATTAACAGGTTTAATCCTCAACGATGTGCATACCTTTTCCGATGAGGGTCTCGTTCGAGCTAAGCTTGTTTTGCGTCCCCCTCTTTCTTTATCTTCGATTTTTGTAGGCGGACTTTGTACAAAAAATCATTCCTTTGGCGTTGATATGGGTGAAATC
>NC_090876.1:21232871-21235371 GCF_036669935.1 Montipora foliosa
CGTCTTCTACCTAGTATTTTAACGTTGCCATTCACAAACTGTGTAATATTCAATTTTGGAAAAGGCTATTTGCATACACATCGGATTCTCATACAAACACTGTAAGTTGTGACCGCATTGCCTAAGCGTCAAGATGGCTTCAAAAACCGTGATAAGGTCTATTCATTTCTTGTTATGAAGCTGTTTTGTTACGGCCAACAAAGAGGGTGGCTCCCCTTGCGTGTTTACGCCCGCTTTACGCTTGCAGCTCAAACGAAAAAAAGAAAGTAATAATAATGACGCCTTTTCCCCGGGTTTGTCGACAGCATTGCACACAAAGTACAAGTCTTGCATTGCTGTGCTGTTCTTGGCCCATTAACAGATTTTTTTTAGCCGTTGCTAAGAAAAGAGTTTTTGCAATACAGTAAACACCCGCATATAAGAACAAGTGGATTAAGAACAGGCTGAAATTTGGCCAATAAAGCACCATATAAATAAGAACAAATTTAGCCTGATAAATAAAACAAGTTCTTAATACAAAGGAAAAAGGTATATTAGGATGAGGAAACAATACAGTACAGTAACTTATATCAAAGTACTATGGTGCTCAGGCCCATTACAAACTATAAAATCTATTACAAAGACAGCATTGTATGTTAATTAAACCTCTAGTAATATATAATTTGAAATATTTCTGAAACCAATTTTAAGAACATTTTAAGAACATTTTTAGGCTTAGTTTCTCACTAAGCACCCCTCAAATAAGAACACGATCAGCCTTAAACCTGAAAAAAGTGTCCTCATATGCGGGTGTTTACTGTATACCCTCGTCATAGTTAAATAGTGTAGAGATATTTCATGACGTAATGTGGTCACATATGTAGCTAAATCCAAAGGACTGCAGGTATTTTTCTGTATCAGAATAATTAAATAATAATTTCCAGCCTGAAATGCAGGCATTTTCCTTGTGGGCCGGGAGGTGTTGGCGGCTCCTCCACCTTTCCCGTTACTCCTCTTCAGGGTTCTATCTAGGGTATTTGAGGGGTAGAAGCTTCCCCCCCAAAATGCCCAGCTTCCCCCCAAAAAATATTGTTATCATTACAGTATATAAGTAACTATACCGGAAAGATCATCCAGACGCAACGAGATCAGTGCACATGAACTTGGCAAAGGTAGCTGTGATTGTAAATGTATTACCGGTGACAACAGCCACTGTTGAGCGTTCCTTCAGCGCCCTGAAGCTAATAGACCCTTCTCCAAAATGGCGTCGACCGAGGGAGGTCTGGAAACTGGGGTATAGAGTATTTGCAACATGGCAGAAAGCATGCAAGACGAAATGCAACAGAACACGAATTTCATTACAGATATTTTGGATTGCGCGAGCAAGTGGCTCGAAAACAAAAAGGGCAAGAGAAAAGGGGACAAGTACTACCTGGAAACGTACCTTGAGGACGTTAAATTATTGCTTTCAGCTGATTGTTGCGTCGTAAAAGCAAAATGTTATCGCTCGATGAGGAAGATGGAAGCTCCTCACTCTCTAAGAAATGTATTTGATAGCGGAGAAGTTGGCACACAGTCTGCCACTCAGTGTTCATGTAAAGCTGGAACAGGAAAATGTCAGCACTTAGCGGCATTATTTACCCATGTAATGGCAAAACTGCGCGATGATGACTCGCGATGATGACTCGCATCTACAGCAGTGGCATAGACCTCGAGGCCCTTCACTGGAACCACAGAGATGGTTTGAATCCGAGTTTGTAAAACCACGCATCGATCGCACACCTCGCGAAATGGCACCAAAGACTGTACAAGAGTATTTATATGATCCAAGACCCGTCGAGCAACGAATTATTACAGAGACAGATATTAAAAAACTTGGAGAGAATATCTCCGTTAACAACCCTACCACTTATGCTTCTTGGCTCCATTACTCGAATTCAGCAAACTACCAGTCTCTTCCATGGGGAAATTTCTTAGAGGGAAGTCCATTAGCAAATCAGTTAAGAGATGTCTATCCCCATAGCGTAGTAGAGACTATTTATAGTGAAGACCTAGAGGCAGTGTTTGACTTCCCTGTACAAATAATTAGTTTACCAGAAGATGTAAGAAAAGGTCCACCACCTTCCCTTCCAGACGAAGAGAAAGCGTTTCTAGCAAACATTATTTTATCTCCAGAAAAGGCCATTGATATCGAAAAAAACACGAGAAGTCAGTCGAGCTGCTCTGCTTGGTATCAAGAGCGGGCATTCAGAATCACTGCCTCAAGATTTGGAGATGTTGTTTCTAGAAAAGCCCCAATTAATGACAAATTCTTACATAGTCTATTTGCACTAACAAAGGTGCAGACTCAGGCCATGAAATATGGATTAGATATGGAACCAACAGTTGTAAAAGAGTTTAAGGAGTTGACAGGACCTCAAGTAGAAGTTTTCAAATGTGGCTTGCTGGTTCATCCTGATATTTACTGAATGGGATGCTCACCCGATGGAATTATTTATGATCCTAATGAAAGTCCATCTGT
>NC_090876.1:21237871-21240371 GCF_036669935.1 Montipora foliosa
AAGAAATGAGAAAGTGCCGTTGTTGAGTTTATTTATTTTATTCACGTACTAACAAGTCAACGAGTATGTATAAATATTTGTGGAATTAGACGTGTCGGGTAACTCTTCTGTTCACGTTAGCAAATATCGGAGCTCAGTTTAACATTGTCAGAACGTGATCACGACTAAAAAATAAAATAAAATGCTACTGTAACATTTCTCAAAATTGTGTCTCAAAATGCACCAGATTGCATTTCAGCGCATATTCATTTCAAAAAGTTTCCCGGGGAGCATGCCCCCGGGCCCCCCTAGGAAGCTCGTGGCCTTCGGCCACTCGGGATTTCTCCCCCAAACGATAAATCCTAGATAAAACCCTGCTCTTTTAGCCTCACCCCTACACCCTAGGACCCCATTTCGTCTCTCGCATCTCTCTTGTTTTAATCCAGGATGGCGCTCATCCAAATGGGGTGCGCTCGCCAAAATACAACTGCATTGCAGGCTATAATTTATCGGAATAATTTAATATTACTATATCGAAATAATTTAAATCCTCACTTCGCTAGGTGTGGATTTTGCCGAGTCATTCCTATGAGGTCAGATTTTGACAGAGATTCAAAATGATAAGAATATATATATATATATATAGTTTTGTGTGTATGAAGAAGGCTGGAAATCCAACGATGTAGTCACTAGCCAGTAGCAGTGAACTACTACTGACTGGTCCTTTTTGAATGAAAAACGTAATGTGCCGTGATTGGGAATCGAACCCGCGTCCCCCTGATTACTAGTCGGGTGTGCTAACCACTGCACCATCACGACAACCCTGCTGGCAACAGAGCAATCAGTGAAGATACTGGTTAGCCACGGGGTTCCCCGGCAATGTTTAACATTCAGGAATAGGACTACATCGGATCACCCAAAGGTGATTCACAGGCTACCAGCTAATTAATTATAATTTTGTGTGCATATATATATAGGGAGAATGAAAAAATAAGTCGCTGGCGAACGTCTCACAGGTTTGGTATATTATAATCTCGTGTAAACGTTTCGCCCTTCGGGCTTCTTCAGTACACGCTAAAAACTAAAAACTAAAAATACCTGGTACAACTGAACTTGCGCTATTTATACAAAACCATGAACCAAAATGTGTAAAATGTTTAAAATTACAAAAAAATTATAAACAGAGTCGAGGTTCAGGGGAATAATTAGCATTTTGTATTGTTCAGAACAAAATAAAATGCAAATTATTCCCCTGAACCTCGACTCTGTTCTTTTGTTGCTGCACAATTCGAAACTAGCCTATTCGTTTGGTGGGTAACCTTAACCAGACAGAATCGAGAACTGGAACAGACCATAATGGTATGAAAACCTGTCTCATGATTTAAAAAAGAAAACATTTGAGCTTGTTGGCATTCTGGTTGGTCACCTTATCAATATGAGATTTGTCTTTTACCAAACATGGTGAAAAAGTGCTACGGGTGCAACCAGGAGTTTGTCGACAAATATCGCAATTAGCCATTCAACGTGGTAATCTGACACGCAGACAGACGAATGTAAGGTCTAGCGTCTGACAGCAACATGCAATACAACCCAGACTTCACGTATACGTACTACCACTGCGACATACGTGATATTTGCCCGGAAAAACCTAATCTTTGATGGCATCGTGCACATGACAACGTCAGACCAAGAAAGCCTGACACCAGAGCAGTTAAGCCTTATCATGAGCGCTGGACTAACTGTTAAACTCTTTTAAGTAAATCTGTTAGTGTCGGATGAACTATGAGATGGCGTCATTAGAGCATAAGGCTTTTTTCACTCATCTTGTAGTTTAATAGTAATGGTTTGGTTATAGTTGTCTGCCTTACAAAATTATTGCATGATAACTCTTTCCAAGATTCGTTGAAAATTCATCGTTTACATTAATTGGCTCTTAAGGTTCCTTTCAATGCTATAATTGTAGTTGCCAAGTTAGAGCAAACCATAATTATTCCTTTTACATCTTTCATTATTCATTGATAATGTTAATGCCAAGTTTTATTGCAAATAGTTTAAAATTTACATCATGATTTTGTTATTGTGTAGTTAATAAAGCTCAAATGTTTTCTTTTCTAAACCATGAGACAGGTTTTCATACCATTATGGTTTGTTCCAGTTCTCGATTCTGTCTGGTTAAGCTTAAGGTTACCCACCAAACGAATTCATACGTTATTGTTCAATTTAAATGTACATTGATTAGTACTTTGTGAAGTAGAAAATTCATTTCAAATTAATGTAGTTGTTTCCAACCTTTATTGAACTGTTTTCTGACTTGCACTATGGAAGGGTATATTATTGTTTAGAACCAGTAAATTTAATCTGGATTAAAATATGTATGGATTTTAAATGTATTGATGTTAAGATAATAACCAAAATTTGCTAATTTGAAAGAAAGTTTCACCGTTTTACCCCTTACTTGAGGAAAGGGAGGGGGGGTTCAATTCATCGAATAAAAAAATAACCCCTTCCCCCGTAACAGCAC
>NC_090876.1:21272871-21275371 GCF_036669935.1 Montipora foliosa
TTTCAAGTGTGCGAGGTTTTTGTAAAAATGTCCTCCACGATTCACCTAAAATAGCTGTGCATGTGATTAATTTTGATCTGACAATTGAATTATTTTTATTCTGCCTCCTTTTCCTAAGCGAGGTATTTCTAGATTTCTTGAATCAATTGCTGTGGCTGAAACTTTGTTAATCTCGAGAGCAAACGTTTGCTTCTGAATGCTGCCAACGTAATAGCTGATGCGTTCTTTAATAGCCTTGCAAAGGGCAATACCCAGGCTGTGCAAATGTGCTGGCAATTCCTTTGAGATAATTTTACTTGGATAATGGACAATAATCTGAATTAAAGACAGTTGCAAAGAAAGAGACTATGAATATTTTATGAGCACCGTAAGTTGGGTTGTCATTAATGTTTTAAAGCAACAGTAACTTTGCTCTAACGAAATTCTTGTTTGCTATTTCATATTTCATACAAAAGTGTGCTGTGTGTTAGACAGTAATAACAACAACAGAGTCCTGAGGTTTCTAAAACAATGCTGAAAGAAATCTTCTCCAATAATAAAATGAGTTTGGATCCAGGTAGTACATAATATTCTGAGTTGCACCTCTTCAAATATAAAATCTTAACCTTGATATTTCTCTTTACAGCAAAGATCCCAAAAATGTGACAACTTTTAATAATTAATTCACATTCTTTCAATATTTTTTATTAGTTTATCAGCTTTATTGGACACATCAGAAAAAGTAGCACAATATTTCAGTATAGGGAAACAAACTAGAACTGCAAAAAATGAACCATTATTAACTGATTTGATGTACTATTTGATATTTCCCACAGAAAGAAGGAAACAGCATACTCTTTCTATAGTACAAGTACGTACCTGGATACAGTTGAACAATAATAATAATAATTATTATTGTTGTTGTTTAACTGTGTCCAGCGGCTTGGGTTTTGAAATCAGCATAAATATCATACTCAGGCAAAATGCAAAATGTCACTGCTACATAATCTAGATAGACAAATCTTTGAAGAGGTAAAAGAGCACTCTACAGGATGACAGAAATGTGGTCACAGATAAAAAGATAAATTATTTTCTCAGTTTAAGGAAGATTGAAAGGATTCTCCACTATTAATAGTCGTGTGTCCAATGCAAAAAGATTACTCCAATCCTTACAAAAGGGCAACAGCTTCATACCTGTGTATTACTATTGTGAGGCAATGTTTTAAATGGTGTTTGCTGGGTCCCAACAGTTGGTATGGTAATGGTACAATGCCACTCAAAGACCCTCTAAAACTTGGTTTTTGAAAAGTATCTCGAAAACCAATTCAGTGAGCAGTATTTTGTTTTTTTAGATCTCGAAATCATATCACAATTCCCTGACCCAGTACATGATATGACAAAGAACTAAACGGAAGCAGAGTTCAAAATATTTATGAAAAGGCTGAAAGATGAAAAAACTCCACTGCATAATTTTTGAAAATTCCTGTTAAGAATGCAAAATAACGCTTCTCACTTGTTTCCAAGCAAATCAGGGAAGGACACTGGACGAACTTTTGAGATAAACCTGAAAAAATCTAACAAACTCTATTTCCGGTTGTATAATCTTGATTCATTATCCTTTGGAGTGGCTCAGGTGGCATGTGTGGCATTAAGCTGGAGCGCTCGGTTGAACACCTGTTCTAAGCCTCCTAAAGAATAAGGATATGGCATCTTGTGTAATAAGTTAAACTAAGTAATTCACAATAAACTTGAAACTTGAGGATATGCCATTACAACGATGGCAAAGTTTATTTTCTAGTACACTGTCAGTATAATAAAACAGGTGTTTCTACATCGACATACAGTGTGTGTATGTATACATAATTATCGGAAATGTGCATACCTTGACGGATGTTTCTTTGCTTGATTTGGGAAAGCAGTGGCAACCTGATTTTGGTGTTTGGGTGCTTTCCTCATGGTGATTTGTTAACTCACCAGGACAAGACACCACCGAGGATGGTGCAATTTGGTGCAAAAGGAATTCTATAACATTTTTTTTTTGTGAAAGCGACAAGCAGTTTGTACATCCCCTTGGCTCGATGTCAAAGGAGAAAGGGGATGTCTCCTATTCAACAACTGGTTTGCTGAAATGGCAAATGACGACTTTTCCAGATTGATTTTACCCTTTCCACCCTTTCCACGAGAAAGACCATCGATCATGTGCCTGGACTTTTAATTTTGATCGAAAACTTCTTCAAGTATTCTCAAAAATTCATCATAAAGGTTTCGCTTTCTCTTTTTGTTAACAAAAACGTAAGAACGCACTCGACAACAGTCGTCCACTGTTTCTTTCGGGTTGCTCATCATGAACAAAATCGTGAAGAAACACGAGCTCGATAGCGTTGAATTTGGCGAGCATTAAAATAAAGTCGTGCAGCCTGCATGCTGTGTGCTCGACATACCAGTATGGCCCGTGCGATCAAGAGTTGCTCGATATTAGCAAAGTTTCTGCCAGAGCAATTCATGTAAGAAATCTAGCAAT
>NC_090876.1:21282871-21285371 GCF_036669935.1 Montipora foliosa
AATTCGACAAATTGAAGAAAAATGATGGTTTTTTTACTTCTTGATTGAAACAAATTTTTTGGATACAAGCTCATATTTCCTACCAGCCAATCAAAACGCGCGTCTGACTACATAATCAGTCAAATTTCGTGTGATGGCACAGCCGTGTTTCCATATACTCTCATCTAAACACAGCTATTGACCATTGAGAGAGCGCGTACTATCGTAATTATTTCATTATGTTATATTAGTAATCGTAGTACAATCTACAAATATGGTAAGCTTGATATCACATATAAGGTAACCTCCACCGAATAAGGTGTTTATGCATATTTTAAAGATTTTGCAAGGAAATGAAACGTGGCTGCGTCATTCTAGTTTAAGCATAATTGCTTCACAGAAAAAACAAACTATCTTGCTGATCAAAAAAGAAAGAGAAAGGTATCAAGATTAAAAATCAACAATTTTCATGGTTAATAGTCTTAATGTAATAATGCAGTCATATTGTTTCATAATCAGCCTATTTCAATAGCTTCAACGTTTGGTTTTAAGGGATTTAGCGCGTTGTTCAATGAAAACTTGTACAGTGGATACGATCACTAGCGACTGCCTTTTTCATCAAAATGAATAAATTAGATATTGGTGTAATTATAGAGTCGACCAACTAAGGGAAATAAATAACAATAGTAACCCTTAATTGCAACTGGTTTATGTCCAATAGCTCCCTCTCGTTATGCAATGGGGTTATGATATTTAATAATCCAAAAATGAGAATAAATTGCGCATGCTTACGACCTGGTAAAGATCATAAATTCCAAGTGAAAGAAGATATAGATAGAGCAAAAGAGAAATTTGGAGAATGAGAAACATGAATTGGAAAGGCGAAAAATATTGTCATCAAGGGCTTCTAAAACCGTTTTAGCCTTTGGTGTTAAGGAATTTAGCTCGTTGTTCAGTGAAAACTGGTAGAGTGGATACAATCACTGGTGACTCCCTTCTTAAACCTAATGAATGAATTCCATACTGGTTTAATTATAGAGTCCACCAATTTAAGGACATAAACCATAAATACGAAGTACCAAGTTCTTAGTAAAACATTTTGTTATAACAAAATGAGAAGTAGTAACTTTTGGTGTAATTATAGAGTCCACCAATTTAAGGACATAAACGATAAATACGAAGTACCAAGTTCTTAGTAAAACATTTTGTTATAACAAAATGAGAAGTAGTAACTTTTTTTTTCAACTGGTGCATCTGCAATTACCGTCTCTCATTATGCAATGTCGTTATGATATTTAATAATCCAGAAATAGGAATACAATCCATATACTTACACCGTGCTAGCGTCAATTTCAAGAAGAAGAAAATATAAAGAGAGAAAAAGAAAAAAATTGGAGCATAAGAAATATGAACGGGACGGGGAAACGGAATGTGGTTATGATGTTTATAATCCAAAAATGGAATACATCCTTCATACTTATCACCTCTTGGGGCCGCTTATTCCGAGTTGAAGACAATACAAAAGGAGCAAATAGTACAAAATTATTATTATTCACATTAGCATTTTCAAATTTATTATAAATTCAGCGTCGATCGCTTTGCATTCTAGATCTGAATAACTGAGGATGGCAGAAGTTTCTGTCGAAACATGTTTTATAAACTCAAAGGTTTCGTCGTTTTCTTAAAATTCTTTACTTCTCTGCTACTATCAAGACCATTTAGAATTTTATTGAATTGAATTGGGCGGGCTTGCTCTAACCACTGAGCTGAGCTCAGTGGGTTGCCCCTGGGCAGCTATACCAAAATATGTGTATGGAAATATCAGAGAATAATAGTATCTTTCCATCAATTCGACAACTGCAGAGGACTTCTTCAATAATTGCAATCATGAGCAAACTATTACTGAAAGGACACTTCAGCAACAGAAAGGCTATCACTCGACTTTCTTTTGCGAGAGTCTAAAAAGTTTTCCGTTCTGCTGTTTACTGCTGTGCTCTAAAGGCGGCCATTCTCATTTCTAGCGAGCTTTCCCGCAGTAAAGGTCTCAATTTTGAAATGCTGCCAATTACCCTGTTATGCGCAGAACAGGATGCGCAGTGCAATACTAGGGAATCACCTTAAATTGGTGATCCTCAGTAGTGGGTTGCCATATGGCAATCCAGTCGGAAAACGAGTTAAATTAATTTCTTTTCGTTTTTTTCCGTGTCGGGAAAGGTCTTTCCTGTCACTCCCCTGCCAGTTGTTGTCTTTGTGCGTAGAGTTTTCTGCGGGTATTTTGGTAGCTTTCAGAGGGTAGTATAAATGCGCAGATCTCTCTGGTGGACACAGTAGCGTATTTAATTAACCTGCAATGATGTCAAAGTAATTGAAATGCAAATGTCGTTTTGGTGGATCTATAAACAGAACATAACGCTATGGAGTTCAACAATGGAACGTTAATTGGATAAACAAGAAAGGCGATGAAATGTAAATAACTGGAATCTTTAAAGGTACGAGTTATGGACTTCGACAGCAATCTTTC
>NC_090876.1:21290371-21315371 GCF_036669935.1 Montipora foliosa
TGGAGGTAAGAAGAAAAAAGGTTTGTGCTGAAACCAATTGTCAACCTGTCGTAGTCAGTCAGAAGTTACGAATGCTTTTGTATCAACAATTTGTTTTTAACGCATGGGTAGACTTACTGGTTGCATTTTGAGAAAGGATTTAGTTTTCATCATACCTTTTCAAGGAACCAGGACTCGAAGCAAGAAAATCTTCTGGAGGATTTTTTTTGTCCAAACAGCAACAAGCATCTGTTACCACCTGCTTTTGAAAAACGGAGTTAAAATTTTCGCTTTAAAATAACGCTGTTTGGGGGATTATTTTAACTCTTTAATGCAACTCCAGTTTAAGGGTTAAAATAACTTTTGTCAGAGAGTCACTTTAACTCTTCAAAAGTACTTATTTTAACTCCACGTAAGAGTTGCTATAACTTCAGAAATGGAGTTTAGATATTAGGTTCAAAATGACACCTTTTTGAGGGTCATTTTAACTCCCAACTTTAACTCCAATTTAGGAGTTGTATTAGATTGAAAAATGAGTTCTTTCAACTCTACCCCATCAAAGATAAGAGTTTTTTTTTTTAACTCCATAGTTAAAGTCACTCTGGTATTAGAGTAAAAGTAATTCTCGCACATTCACTCCATTCAGTTTTGGAAATGAAAAGAACAGCAGGCACAATGATTATAACATCCTAAATTGAATCAAATACAAAAACCAGTCGTAATTTTCAAAAATGACATTAATGTAAAAATAATACTTTTCACATAGTAAATGATCCCTGTAAAATATCTTGGTATATCACATAGACAAACATGTAATAATTTAATCTCACTACCTCCCGTCTCAAAAGTAACATCAATGTAAAAATAATGCTTCTACCTGCAAATAGTTATTATTTTTTATTCTCGTAAAATATTTATGGATTTCGTAAAATATTTATGGATTTCACAAAGAAAAAAACATGTCACTCTTATATCTCACTACCTCTTGTCACAAGCATAATAAATTAGCGATGATGGGTAATTTATCATAGAACCTTCCTCAGAAAATGCTTGGTTGCAGATTTCATTTTTGGCCTTTGGAGCAGTCCATCTAACAGATCATTGACTTTAAGCAAAATTATTACTGTTTCAATTTTTTTGGACTGGAAAAACAATGGTCAGCGGTGGAGCCGTGAATAGGCAATCTTTCAAGGATGAAACTCACAACCTCATGGGTTCAGATTTGCATCGCCAACTATTCCGGTCATTACGCGCCCGTAAACTGGCAGCGGTTTTAGCGCTTTCATTAATCGAAACACTCACAGATTCCTTAAACCGGGATAAGGCTGATTTTTCGAGAAAATCAGACGTCTCAAGAGGTCTCAGAAATACTATAGCTCATGCGATGTGAACAATAATTTTTATGTTTATCGTTTTAAATTTCGGGGCGAAATCCGCCGTGAACACTACCGGAAGTGAACTTGCTCACACGTTTAACTGCTGACCAAAACCATGCTGTAACACCTATCCGAGAAAAACTAGCGGCTTTAGAAAGCTGAATTTTCGCTGAAAATTTTGATACCAAACATGGCATACCTTACGCAGTTTCTCTGGAAAAATTTAGCTCGGAACGAGTGCGTTCTTTACAAGGGAAAAAGGACGGATCAAACATTTCGCTGCTGACTTCATATTTTGGGTTAGGGTCAAGAACAGAGTCAACTATGGGTCTCCACCCCGGCAAGTGACGAACCAAACACAGGAACACAGGTATCTGTCTTTAATTCTAGGGATTTTTGTATATTTGCCCGCTATTGTAAGGTTTAAAGGGGTCTCTCACCTCAAAACAAAGCATAGGAAAAATGAAGGGGTTTTTTTTGCCTGAAGTTATATTTTTTACAGCAGAACACAGACAACAGTCGTTATAATGGCATCCACGCTTAAACTTGTGGTGAAAAGAAGTGCGTTGTGAGGGAACTTGAAAATGATCAACATGTCAGCCTAGAAGCCAATTAATGTTTCTCGATTCCCTTTTATTTTCTTCAATCTTTCTGGGTTTAGTACTTTGCTAGTAACCACATGTCTTCTCAGGGGGCTATTTACCTAAGACTTCTACCATGGCACTACAATGATATACAATAACAAAACAATATCGTATACTATTAGAGCTATATATTACGCGAAGACAACTTGAATCTCCTGAAAGACAAAACGCAGCTCAGTTGACAATGTGGAATAAAGCGCTGTGTTACTGCACTACTACACTTACGCAATGCGTGCCTATTTTTTCTAAAGATGAAAGAAAATTTTTCTTTCTGGCAAATGATTAATAGGCTGGTAGCCATGTTTTTAACCTCAGGAAAAGATCTGTTTCGTCGTATGAACGTGTGCGCCAAAGTGCCTCTGCTGAGACGACTTCTGGGTGACCCCTTAAATGGTCTTAAAGACTCCCGACTTAAAACAATTGCCAGGAACGCTTCAGTTCAATACCAGTGATACTGATGCAGTGTTGATAAAGCCAATCTTTCTAATAACGTTGTTTCTAAAAGGGGGTTGAAAATAATTTGTGGTTACCACATATCACTAGAAAAGTGCCCTTTAGTTAAGATATTGTGAGTCTATTTAGTGTAGTATGAATCACGGCCTTTTCCTTTACAGTCATCACAACTGCATAATGATTTACAGTTGTCAAAACAAGAATGCAATGCACAGTTTTCTTCCACAGTGAATCCAAAATATTCTAGGATAACTCTTCTTCTGCAGGTGGCTGTGGTGACAAATTTCCTCATTATCTGATGCAAGTTTTTCTTGTCACTACTTATATGGTATGAGTTGAATAGAATTCTAGATATATCTGGAACACCATCCCTGCTGGCTCTCCCACTTTCTTGAAAATACTCCTCACTTGTTCTGGGAACACCAATGTGCACAACTTCTCGAATATGAGGGCAGTCTGCTCCAATGCCAAATGCAACAGTGACAAAAAGAACTCTGATTTTGCCTGGACCTCTTATTAGGTCATCTAGTATGTCATTTTTTTCCTTTTCTGGATAATTGGCAACACAAAATGCAAAATTACACATCTGCTAAAATATATGAACAAGTTGATTCTTGCTTGTTTGTTAACTCGGCCGGGTTGATATTATTTAGATTAATACAAAGTAAAGCCAGAATTACACAGTGGTAAGTACTTTGAGATCGGCTTATTTTTTGTAATAGTGAACAAAGGAAATTATCAGATCATGGTCATCTCTAGAAAAGTTGACATCTAACCCTTGAACCTACTGTACATGTACCAGTAACAATGCAAACGTATTGGAGCCATTCTTCCCTTTAATGAGTTGCAAAAGATTGTACAACTTAAAGAAACAAATGACCAAGATGACAGGAGCAGAGAAAAGGTAAATGTTTCTTTATCCTGGAAGCCTTAGGAAGTACTTTTTTCTTTCACGCAGTGCCTATTGGAGATGTTTGTTTCCTCCTTTGGGTCTAAGCTCAGTTAGTAGAGTATAGACCTTATTCACGATGGCCACCAAGTTGGATTTGCTATTATCATGCAAATTAGCTACCTTATTACATGAAATTTTGGCGACACTTTAATTTAGCGAATTTAGCGAGTTTTCAAAATATCGCTAAATTAAAATGAACCAAAATTAAGTGTCGCTAAATTTAAATCGTCGCTAAATTAAAGTGACTACAATAGGAAATTCCGCCATCTGGTCCGTTTCACACGATCGCGCTATTTTGCGGTCGATTATGACGTGTATCGGATGTTTACTGAATACATTTCAGCTTCACAACTGAAATGGATTCTTCGCTCGCATTAAATCTCGCTTTCCCATGTGGACTATGCAGGTTTCCACTTTTATCAACAGCTGTGGAATCCTAAATGAAAAGCTTGACACAATTATTTGTTTTGTTAAGCTTTATAACGCTGTGTGATGTTTTTGATGATTTTTTTAAATGAACCCATTGACGTAAGAAAAATTGTGTTTGTTCATCGTGGTAAAGTACAACTAGTTATAGCTGTCGCTAAAGTGCCAACGAGCCAAGCTTGCGTGATCTGGCGCCTGGCGGCTGCAAACATCACGCGGCGTACTCGTGCGGCACTCTCATTGGTTATCGCTCGGTCAACATTTCATCGCTTTGGTCTACATTACAGCTTTTGGTCTACATTACACTCAAATTTGAAGCGCTTCTGAGATTTCGTCCGCCTAAAAATCTTCTCGCGGCTCTATAAGCTGCCGCCTCGCCAGGCCTTCTGTCTTCAGAAGGCCTGACTCGTTGGCAATAATAAGAATAATAAAGGTATTATGGTTTGTCTCACGATGTGGTCACTTGTGATATGAATCGCCAAGTAACTACATCATGACACAAACGATTAATAATTTTAATGTTCTATTGTCGTCGCAAAAGTTTTGAATACCTTAATTCGCCAGAAAGTTTCAGATTGCGAAATCGCGAAAATTAAGTGACGTATGTTCCAAAATTTGCTAATTTAGGTGTCGCTAAATCCGGATTTTTCAAAATCGCTAAATTAACGTGTCGCCAAAATTTCATGTAATAAGGTACACACTTCTTAGGGGGCAAACAACACAAGTTCGAGAGGTTATAACGAACACCTTAGCCACACAGGTGATTTGTCTCACGTTCATTGAATGTTTATCACCTGAGCAGTAAATTACAATCATTACACAAGTTACTTCGATGTTTATTTAGTGGAAAATGAGCAGATAACAAAGTAGAAAGTCAAAATGTCAAAGGCAATCAAAAGATATAAAAATTTTATAAAAGGTACTTAATTCAAAATACGAAAATGGACTTTTTGCAATGTTATTTCAATATTTCGTTGAGCCGATTTTCCGCAATTTGCTTTTTTCGTTTTCAATATTTGCCCCCACCCCAGAATAACGCATGCCTAATTTGCATGACAATATGAAAACCAACATGGCGGCTATCGTGAATTAGGCCTATTGCACCAGCATCACAGTCAGAGGTCATGGGTTCGAATCTCGTTGAAGGCACCTGAATTTTTGAGGTGTATATAAGAGACAATTGCTTAAATTGTCCAGTTAAGTGTAGACATCCCTTCACTCCTCAGTGAATAACCTGCACTTCCGATATACTTTTGTGTCATTAGTCCAACAAGGGTGGGGCACCTGGTTGGTGGTTTAATTTCAAACTTCAACTTCGACTTGTTTGTTCAGTGCGCCGCTAAGCTCTCATGTCTCTTATGTTAATGGCGTCTTCTACAGACGTGTCTGGTGGGTTATATTATGCTTTATTATTTTTAAATCATGAAGGATAGTTTTTATTATTTGACCACAACTAGAAGAAACACTTGCTATTAAGTCATTGTTTAGGAGGTATTGCTTTCTAAATTAAAGAGCCTTTTTTCGATTTTCGAAACAAACTTTCATTTCTTATTGGTTAATTTGAAATCTGCATATGTCAAGTGAAGGAACTGCAAAAGTTGCACGCTTTTTCCACCTGCCATGCATTTTCTTGTAAACTTGGGAATAAAATTGATTTTAAAGGTTTCCTGTGTCCTTTCGCTGATCTACGGAAGCTCGCAACTTTACTCAGATTCAACAGTACTTTTGGATGAAATCTTCTTATAAGTTTTATGAACCAGAGGGGCAGTTGGCAGGTATACATTTATGGTCTTTTTCCTCTCGGAGATATATAAAAGCGCCTGCACTGGAAAGCAGGTTGAAGAAATGCTTTCACATTCTCGCCGTAAATTCCATATAGTATTGGATCCAATACGGTGTTTACGAAAATCAAAAGTTGTCCCGCTGCCCAATATTGTTTTTTTTCTTCAACGATTTGAAAATACGCTAACGTTCGGAAAGTAACAAAAGGTGTCCAGCAAACCGCAAAGGCGATCGAAAAAGCTGCAAGAATCTTACCTACCTTGCGATGGTGGTCGGAAGACACTGTTGTAAAAGTGTCTTGAGTTGGGAACGTTCTTGAGCGTAAAGTTACAAAGACGGAACTTTGAGCATAGATCATGTACACTAAAGGGACAATAAAAACGCAAAATGCGTGCACACTATAATAAACTTGTTTTCCCAAATCTCCGAAAGAACTGTTCGTGCAAAGTAATGAACCACTTGCATCTATCTCAGTTTCGTAGGCGTAAAGCAAGGGCGAATTAATCACTAAACTCGAAGTCCAAATGACGATTAGCTTTTTGCACACGCCGTCGCAAGCGTTCGTCCTCGCGCTGAAGGGTGTCACGACAGCCTTGCGTCGCTCAAAGCTTATGACCGCAAGGGTCGCAATTGAAGTTGTATAGCATGCCTCAATCAGAAAGCCTTGAAGCTTGCAAGTAGCGTTGCCACCCAGCCAGGTCCATAAATAAGCTATAAAGTTCAGCAAGCTCAGACCTGTAAAGGATAAATCAGAGACGGCTAAGTTTGCGATGAACCATTTCACTAAAGATTGTCGTCTCTTTATCGTGCTGTAACAGTGACAGAAAACAACCACGTTGCCCATGACCGATAAGAGAAACACTGTGGTATAGGAGAATACGAAAAATACTACTGCCGCTGTTGGAAATCCATCGCTGGTTGCCATTGTTGTATACTTTCGGCGCTCCTCTGCTTCCGCCGTTAAACTAATTTGACAGCTACAGCTGTCTTTTGACTCTTGATGTCTTGAGGTATAGCGTGGTTTCGGCAATCGCAATCCAACGTTCTAACCGTGTTCTTTCGGTTCGTTGATTTGACTGAGCAAACATGGGAAAAAATGAATCTTCAGTTATCCTTGCTTGGAGTGGACCTCAGTTTTACGACATTATAATTTAGCTGTCGCAGAAGGCGACGTAGTCAAAACCAGAAATTTATTGAAAAATCTTCCTCTCCTCTAGACAAGGTTGACTCGGGATCGAACTTGCCTCCGGCTAAAGCTAAGTGGAAAGCAAAGTGATGCATCAGCACTGTCGTCCTTCGTTTTAAAAAGGCCACAACTGGTAGTTTTTCATTATGAGCTCAAAAATCAACACAAGTCATCTTGGGTTCAAGTTTTAATTTAATGCATCGGCCTTTGATGGGCGAAAAGGCAATTAAACCCCAATAATCAGAGCAGTCCGGTACCGTGGGAGATGGCATCATCAAAAAAGAGAGAAGTGATGTTACACGTGAAAATTAAGTGAGAAAATTCAAAGGAGAGGAAAAACGAGGAAAAACGTTAAAAAACGTTCTAACAAACAGAATCCAGACAACAGCTGTGAATAGCACTGTTGCAAAGTGCTGTGTGGGGTCCCCGGGGACATGTCTTCTTAATTGTCTTCGAACGATCTCCCATTCTTTTTGCAATCTCAAGTCCGGCTCTTCGAAGATGACGCTATCCTTCCCTTATTGAGAACTACAGTCTAACGCATCGTCATCTATTTCGCTTTTGGTCTCAGATTTGTCTGACAATGTTGTGCTATGTTCTTGTCAAGAAAACGAATCCCTTTCAACGACCTGCGCGGACATCATCTCTGCAGTGATGCCCTGATCTTTGTTTATTGTGATTGGTAGTGGGAAAGGTAATTTGGTGGTTGTGAGGATAGTGAGTAGTGATTGATGTATTACGAACCGGTTTGTAAGTGAAGGTCATAGTAGGTTTATAAGTTGAGAGGAAAAAAGTCTTGTTTAGTTAAAGTGGCTATGTCAAGCAAGATCATGTAATTTTATGGCAAACGAAATGCCCAAAAAGTAGAATGAAACATTGCAATAACAACTTAAAACTGTTGAGCAACATAACAGAAATACAACCAAAGGAATGAAGACTGAATGAGAAGCATGTATGGACACAAATGGCTATGGCCTTTTTAAATGCGGGGGCTTTCAAAGTTTATGAGAACGATAACCTTTCAGTTTTTCGGAGCCGGATTTGATGCCTTTTGCTCACAGGATTGTTTTTTGCATGTTATTTTCCTCAAATACTCTCTCCAAGCAATATTTAATTTGCATTATGTTGACAGCAAATTCAGTCCTTCGGAAAGCTTGCCATATCTCATTTCCTTGTTTTGAAGCAATGATATCCGATGTGGCGTAAATTGAATATTTTATACTCAACATGACACATGTCATCATATTTCAAGACATTATTTACTGTGTGAGAATAAAACTCGCAAGATATTTGCAAACGTTCGCGTATTAAGACCATAACTATTAGCTATATTGCGAAACAGCGCGGGCAGAAGGGATCGATACCTCAGTGCGAATGACGACTTCCCGAAACTAAATTCCACGCTTTACCACATAACGTATTCTCCTTGACTCTGAAAACGGGATTGTCTGAAAGCCTTGCACGTCGGCAGGTGGAAAAGATAATTAACTCATTGAACGAGGTATTTGGCTATTTGCGTTTCGTTCCACTTGTAATTTTCTAGAAGTGTGCACTGGGTGATGTCACGTATTTTCCTGTTTATTACTTTAGGTAGGTGAAGGACTTGCCCAGCCACGATTAGCCATAGCTACTTGCGAAAAAAATTAAAAGAAACGACGACCAAAAGAAAATAAGAAAAATAAATGAAAAGATAAATAAATAAATGATAATCTGTTATTCGCTATTTCCCCATCCCATAATGCAATACGCTTTGGGGGTGGGGGTGGGTTTTTTTTTACACAAAAAAGAATACAAGTTCTTTACTCTTGAGACTGTATCATGCTTTAAGCTTCAGTGCAAAGGCCACTTTCGATACAGTAAAATGAACTGTTTTATGGGGTTGGGGAAAATAGCCAATTGTGGAAATATATATTATATGTATTATATGTTGAAAACTTCCAAGGAAGGAGATGACAAGATGGTTTCTTTTAGATAGCTGCAATGGAGATTGAAATATACGATGAATTTGGCACGAACTATAAATACCCCTAAAACATCTCCTAAAACATTGTTTAACATTGGTCGTCTTCCAAAAAAATTATTCCAGATTATTTATTCCAAATTGCACTCGAAGTCATGCGATTATCTACTCAAAACCGTGGTCAATCGAGGAACAACCACCACCGTGAATCTGTTAGTGCAGTTTTTGTCGTTTGTCGTACATCTCGAATAAATGCTAAAGTGAGCTAATTCTTCTTTTGAAGTTTTGGTACTGATGAATCTAGCGTAGATAGCAAAGCCTTACTTTTCTTTACCGTAATTACTTTGTGTTCATAGTTTTTTTTTTTCACTTAGAAAGGGTCTATTCGGCTTCAGTAGTTATGTGAAATAATTCTTGGTTTTCGTTTTGACTATTCATGTCAATTCTGCCGCTATTGTGGACATTTTCTGTTTGTTTGTTTTTTCTTGACGGCGAATTGCATCTGTTCCGGAATGAATCAGTTCGTATGAAATTCTAACTTTAATTCAGATTTGGGTACGCAGTGCTAATTATAAATTTCTCTTTTCGGACTGGCTGTGTAGTCTTTTCGGAAATTTTCAGTAGTGGTGCATATGCGCATGGTTCTCTCCGTATAGTCTTAGTTTTTGTTATCAAAGGGGCATGCTTATCCAGGATGGACGACAATGTTGTATCAAAGCAGGTAATCCGCCGATCAGTTCGAAACTTCAACATCCCCCGCCTCCTCCCGGGGCAAACCCCGGAAATTTGAACTTTTGAAGACTGGATCGTTCAAATTCCCGCCCCCTCGGGCCAAAATGGCGTTCAAATGCCCTACCCTATCGTCGGATTTGTCTGTCATACCCTACTAAAGAACAATTGTTGACGGCTCCCTTCATCTTTAATTAAGACCTTTTTTGTAAGCCAATCGCTCACAAATGCTATATCTCTTTCTTTTAACTCTTCCATCTCGTCCAAACACTTGTTTTATAGCTGTTAGCGACTTCGGTGCCCGAAAAAAAAAATCATTTAAAACCTGACACTTCCGGTTAAATTTTCCCCATCCCACGCAGGCAAAGGTCAAATTCCCCACTCCCTGGGCACAGAAGATAGTCAAATGCCCATGGTTGGCTCGGGGTGGGGTCAGGATGTTGAGGTTTCGATTTGATCGGCGCATGTTAACTCAACTGCATAAAAAATACGTCTTATAACTGAGTTATGAACGCTTTTGCGATTTGTTTTCTCCAAGTATTCACTTAAAATGTTATTTCTCGTAAAGTGTTTCATATTTTATGTTCAAATAAATGCTCAATATAAATGCTCAAGATAATTTAACGTTCTTTCAGTATAATTTTTTTGTAATTCAGTAGTCTATCAAAATTTGCATAACAAGGACAAAGATCACATCACTCAAGAAAAAAAAGTCGCATTATTCTCGTGCAAAACACGCGAATTTTTATTGATAGTAACTGTTTGCAATCATCCTTTCAATTTTCAGAGAAATCGACCTTCCGCGAATATTTAATGATCGCTTGTTAGCGACGTGATGAGAGGTCATCGGAATGCAGGAAAAGGCGATCACATAACTACGCGTCGCCAAAAGTGATGAAGTATCATCTCAGCATAGTTAATGCATGGAGATGGTTATGAAACTCGACAAGTTCCTTTGTTTCATGTTTTTGTCCGTCTTTTTGGCCTTGGCCCTGCACAAAACACACCTTTTTTCGAGAAGATAACCAATCAAATCCTTCGATTAAATTATGCGCAACTAATTTGCAAACCCGTGCGAAGCGAGAACAAAAGATTGTGTAGGGTCACGGTCAATTCAACATCGATTGCGACAACATTGTTCTCGCTTTTGAAGGTTCTAAGGTTCCATAACCAGTCGCTCGATTAACTATGATCTCAGAAACCAGAACATCATTCTAAAAGGTTATTCGACGCAAAATCTAGGTAATTTGAGATTGAAAAGACACGTGGGAGCGATTTCAGAATACCCCCTCACTTAAGAGCGTTAGTGCTAAGATGCCGTGGTCCGTGGTCCGCAGTCTGGCACTGAATGACTGGGTTCGTGTAAAGCGCTACCGCGGTCCGAGGTCCCGCAGTGGGCGCAAAAAGTATATGTGGAAGGGCTACCGCTGTCCGCAGTCCCACAGTGGGCCACTAAGTGTTGTTGAAAATGCTACCGCGGTCCGAGGTCCCGCAGTGGGCGAATAAATGTTTTTAGAAGTGCTACCGCGGTCCGCACTCCCGTAGTGAGTTAGTAAGTTTTTGTTGAAAGTGCTACCGCGGTCCGCAGTCCCATAGTGGGCAATGAATGTAAGTGAGAAAATGAAAGGGAAATGAAGATTTCAAAAGAGTGCTTAGGCCTTATGACTAAAACGAGCGCTTAGGTTAATCAGTAAACGAGTGCTATATTCTTCACACGATCTCGGTAGAACGTGTAGTTCACCGAACCCTAAAATAAAAGCTAAGATTTGAAAAGAGAGCTTAGGCCTTATCACTGAAACGGGCGCTTAGGCTTAATCAGTAAACGAGTGCTATATTGTTCACACGCTCTCGGTAGAACGTGTAGTTAACGGAACCGTAAAAGAAAAGGCCAGTCAGTGTGGAGATCGTGTAAACAAAATGTTTGACAACTGGTAGTTAATGAGAGAAATTCAGGTCATTCACTTTTATTTCGTATGAAGAAATGCTGGCCTGCGTTACATGTTTGGATTGTTACGCATGTAATTATGATTGGTTAAGCATGTAATAGACCATTTTACAGTTGTAGCTAAGTTACCTGGCCTACGAATGGAAGCGAGGCTGCCGGTGACCCTGTTTTGATACAAACCTCCGCGCTTTTTTAAGTAATGGTCCGGCTAAGAAGCAGGCAGAAAAACAATAGCCCGCGGCAACAGCGTCGGTTAGTTAAAATGTGCCAACATTTTTAATCAAATTAAGTTCGGCTGTTCCCATCGGTGTAAGCAGCTAAAAGCGCGAAATTTGAATTTCAATGAAAAATGTAATCGACTTGCCGTCTAAAAAATTAGATTCTGTTTCGTAGAACAAATCATTATGCCTTCAAAAACTATGTTTGTAAATATCGTCAAGATTCTATGCGCCATTTGCCGATTGGCGAATGGCGCATAGAACAATGCCCAAATTTGGCCGAGAGACAGAGATCAAGGGCATGGGGAAGAAGAAATCCAAAAAAGGCTTTTTTTTCATTTTTTTCTCATCTTTTTTCGACATTTTCCGATATTAGCCAATCAGATGCCTCGATTGGAGCAGCAGCTTCTAAGTACTTTTGCCGCTGGGCTGCCTGCCTCTTAGCCGGACCATTACTTAATTTTAATACGGACTAATTAGAATTACAACAACACAATTTGCATGATAAAAGCAGTCGGGGCTGTATCAATGCAAGGTCACCGGCAGCCTCGCAGCCATTCATAGGCTAGGTCGCAGAGCAAACAACTGTAAAATGGCCTATTATAAGGCCATTTTACAGTTGTTTGCTCAGCGACCTAGCCTATGAATGGCTGCGAGGCTGCCGGTGACCTTGCATTGATACAGCCCCCACTGCTTTTATTATGTAAATTGTGTTGTAATTCTTATTAGTCCGTATTAACATTACAAAAGCACGGAGGTTTGTATCAAAGCAGGGTCACCGGCAGCCTCGCTTCCATTCGTAGGCCAGGTAACTTAGCTACAACTGTAAAATGGTCTATTATGCTGAGCGAATCAGCGTTCGGGCATGTGCTAAGGTGGCAGGTCGCGTGTGAAGGCTGTCAATTGACACCCAATCCTTTCACGTGTGGTTGACATGACACGTCAACATTTTTTGCACGCAGATTATGGCGGGAAACAAAAAAAGCGATTTCAGCGGTTTTAAAATTTCAGAAAACATACTTCGCAGTCCACCGATTCAAGATTTGCAAAAACCAAAAATTTGAGCGAGACGCCTAAATTTTCCTTCACCGAGACCTTAAGTCGCCGCAGCCCAAGTTTCTTGGCCGGTTTAGGCAGCGAATGCATCATATTTTTGACAAGGCGAAGGTCAAAATCGAGCCTTCAGTACGAAGATCAATAGGGTGTCTAGAAGTGCGATCGAGACTTGCAATTGGCCTGGGTTTGAAAATGTCTCCAAGCAACGGCTTGCGCATACTCAGCAAAGACTTTATACGATTTCTTTCTCGTCGAGTTAAGAAAGGCTCTGCTGGCAGGGTGGCCTCCCTACTGGGTTATCCTCAATTTGAAGAATAACCACGAGTAGTGCCACAGCTTTTTAAAAGGTATTTTCTAGGAATTTTACATTTTCCTGCAGGTCAAGTCATACCTTGTTTAAAGCGCTTTTTATTCAGTGATCTTTATGACTTCGAAAGTGCAATATACAGCTGCCATGTATGACTCTGTATGCTAATAACGCACATATATCTTCAACCCGTTCAAAAGTGCGTCCCATGGCTAATTTGAATGGTTCAACCATTTAAACAGCAATTTCTTCGACGGGCAGAAGGGTTTGTGAAGTTGCACCTTTTCTTCCCCTTACGATGCTGAGATAAAAATAATGACATTGATGATGGTGAACAATGATGACATCATGTTTAAACATATGCATTTATCAGGTTTTAATCTCTTATTTCCCTTTCCCATAAAGCCTTTTAGTGATCTTTATATTCCCTTTACAAGATCCGTTCCACCGGCCATGAAGCCTTAGATGTAGGACTTGCATCGCAAGGTGAAAGCAGTTAACGGGAGAAGTCGCTCTATCCTGAAACAAGGCAATATAGTGACGTCATATTGTTGGATGGTAAACATGATTCTGCAATAAAATCATATATTTAGTCTTTCCCTCGATGTCGTAGCAAGTTTTTTAAACGAGGAAACGCACAGAAAATGATTGTGTGACGATATCGGAGGATTCTTGCAACCAGAAGACAATAAAAAATACCCGTACGTTGTGGAGGGTTTGAATAAAGAAAACTTTATTGAAACGTACGTAAATTGGACAGTTTATTAGCGTAGAAAACAAAGTAAGAAATGAAAATTCACAATCAGCGTATTTCATCATCTACTACTATCATCTGGTTATTCCATCATGCCAGAAGATGGGGGGACTGGGCTTGAGACTGAATTATCACCGGGCCCGTGAGTCATCTGTCCGGAAGAGGCATGTCCTAGTGGGGCGGAACTCGGAGTACCCGGACCGGAAGCCGGGGATGCAGCATTAGATCCAATAAATGACACTGGAGTGCTACAGCCAGAGGCTGGGTGGGAACCAATTGGAGGTATGGAAGCGGGATTCATGGCGGGCGCAGGAGATGGCGAAGCGGATGGGGGATTGGATCCCACTGGCTGGCCACTGGTTACACCTGCAAAAAACAAGCTTAATAGTTTATGACATGTTGACTGGACATATTTTCTCTCGGAAAATACGAACTACTTTGTTCTACAAGTACCCTGGAGGCAGACTCTCAACGACGATCTTTGTATTTCTGCGCCTATACATTTCTCCCTTTTTGCACAACGCTAAACACAAGAAGAGTTACGCGGTTTACCCACAACAGCATACAAGAGAGAGGCGAAAAGATTGAAGTAATCATACTGTTCTACCATATTATACGTTTCTCTGAAATACACGGGATGAGTCAGGGACACATGCAAAAAAAAAAAATAAATAGCAGCTGTTTATGGGAAAATACCACTTGTAACATCCAAGATGAGAGCAAGGAAATTGAAGCTAGCTGGTTATTGTGCAAGACATCCAGAGGAGACTTCATAACTGGTGCCGTGGCAGCCAAAAATTGGACGCATGAATGTCGAAAAAGGAGCAGTAACCTACATCGACACTTTTATATGAGGGATACAGATCTAGCAAGTGCAATTGATCTGCAAAAGAACTGAGAGCAGCAATGATGATAGACAGGGGAAGATTGCAGAAGGAATCCTGCATCATAGCGAGTGGAATCTCGACCGAAGGAAAAGTAGAAATACACTAATATTGGGAGATTCCCTACCTTGTTGAGGTGAACTGGTAACCTGTGCAATTAGGCCAGTGGAGACTCCTGGATGGGTTGCCTGTGGTGGAAGTTGCTGAGGTTGCTTTTGTTGTTGATGTACCTGCGGTTGTTGTGAGAAATGTTGATGAGGTTGGGAGACCTGAGACAGCGGTTGGATCTGTCCCGGGGAGGACTGTGATGGAGACAAGTGACCAGACGCTGCGCGTGCGCGCACCTCAGCAGCCTTCAGTTGCTCTTGATGAAATTGTTGACGCTCAGCAAGTAGCTGTTGACGCTGGTATTCCAACTGAGAAAAAAAAAAAAAAAAAAAAAAAAAAAAAAATAGAAAAGAAAAGAAAAGAAAAGAGAACGAAAATAGTTCAACACCAATGGGATGTTGTATGAACGTTTGATGAGGCCTTCCCTATCAAAGGGTTGCCATGTTGGCATCTTTTCTCAGACAATCCGTTTGGAACACAATCGATCAGATCCACGCTATTTTCTAGTATCCTTTTAAAGATCGACCCTAGGAGCGGAGTCCTTACAACCTCCCATTAATCCATACAAAAATACCTTGGGAGCAAACTCTCGTTGAAAGGGTAGGGCAACATCGTCGTCTTCACCCTCTATCAATAAGGAGAGCTTGCCCTTTGGGCGAATAAGAATGTAGCAGCACAGGGCCAGAAACGATTTACGCCCGGAAAGCACTGACTTAATAAGTTTCCGTTCACTTTACAACAAAAATAAAAGACACACAAAGATCTGTCATGCTTGTATACAATTCAGTTATTTTGATTCGGAAAGTACGAGCGACTTGTCTATGTTACTTACAACATCGGAGGGCTCTCACTGCAGTTTACGGCTCCCGTTTCTCCACTTAAATTTATAATCCGAGTTTCAGCTCATAGTAAGGAGCAATGATAACTGTTTTTTCTCTTGGTGCTCAAATCAAGCGGGAAGGAATTAACATTAACTGAAATGAGCAATGATAGCGCACGCAGTTTCCGATATGGAGATAGCTAAGAAGCGAGCATGAAAGTTGAACCATAGCGAAAAGCGACCTTTCCGAGGCATACAATCTCGTAAACTCACCGCCTCACGCTCCCGGTCCATGATGGTCTCAAGTTCTTCAAAGTGGCGAAGTTTAATTTCCAGTTTTTTCATCTGAGTTTCCACGAGCAACGCCACAAGGCTCTTGATCTTCCTCTCTTCCACTTGGGCCAAGTGCTGTGAGAAATTAAAATCCTTTTTTATCAAAGAGTCACGCTTATAAAGCAAAGCACGTGCCTTGCTTTCTGCGTACACGGCAAATCAGACAAAATCAAATGTTGCTTTACGACAAGAAGACAAACCCGGGGTACGCGTAGAACATCTCCCCCCCCCCCCCCCCCCCACAATCCAGGGAATTACGATTGAGATATTGGAACTTCGAACAGGTGTCTGTTTGAATTAATGCAGTATTTCGAGTGATCTATCGTAATTGCTGTCAGTGATTTAAGAAGTATGAATTTGAAATAAACGCCACATCGGACACGCTAAAAAAATCAATTAACGCTGCGGCGTTTATTTGAGTAAATACGGTAATCAAAGAAGTTGATAGAAACAAATTAATCACCGAAAGAAAAATTTGTGAAATGACATTTCGAGCGTTAGCCCCTCGTTGGGCTTGTCCTCCAACCGACGCCGAGTACGTACGGGACACATTTTGCTGTTGGAGGGAGAGTTCTGTCACTGCTGCGCTAAAACAATCGGTTATCTTCGATCGAAAACATTTTAAGACCGGAAGGAGTTTCTTCATTCTTGTCGCCAATGTTGAGACTGATCACAATGGCCTGGACATTCTTCATTAACGATTCATGATTTGTTTCGGTACTTTCTGTAATTACAATCTACAACAATTTGATAATCTCGAACTCAGAAGATTAGTTTCCTCAAGTATTGAAAAAACAGTGTGAAAACAACGCGTTTCTGTTGACATGCCACGCAAAAGGCTCATTTCGTGATTACGTGGAAGGCGTGAACTCCTATAGGAGCTTTTCACGTGACGTCAACGGCGCCATGTTGGTGGACGAAAACAAAAGATCTCTCAATAGTTCCTTTTGTTCGTCCACTAGAAGTCGTACATTTCTCTATTGTTATTGGTATCTCTAGAGGTTGGTTGAAAACGTCCTATTGGAAGGGTCTGCTAAGTCGGCTAAAACAAAATTATGGGTGTAAAGCGAGCCTACGAAATACTGACTATAATTAGCCAGCCCGTGGATAATTTGCATGGTGTGACCTCACATCAGCTGGCATTCAGTTATGAGCATTTTCACAGAGCAGGTGGCTCAAATTTGAAAGAAAAAAAAAAAAAAAAGCTAGGCTGTGGACTCTTAACAACCAATCGTTAAATACATTAGGTTATGGACACAGACCACAGACGGAACAGGTTTGGAGGGAAAAGGGTAGATTTCGATTTTCTTTCCGAATTTCTCGCAACTATGTGACATTTACCTTCGCTTTAACAGCAGCAGCTGCCAGGGCAGAGGCCGCAGCTTTGGCGATGTTTTCTTCGTTGATAGCTTGCATTTTTTCGCCATTCTCTGTTTCCTTATTAGCTTCTGACGCGTCTTCCATCTGAATTTAAAGCGACACACAAGTGAAACGTTTGGTAGTCTGCGGTCAATATCCAGGCAAAATAAAGCTGAAAATGACAATTTTATTTTCTTCCATGCTAGAAGCGATCTTGTCTCCGTGATTTTCCACATTTAAGACAAGCCAACAAAACGGAGTGGTTCAAATCGGCCGCTGGTGTGAACAAAGTTGGTTAAACACAAAGAACGGAAGGAGTGCAATAGGAAGCGAGGTACCCAAGGCGCACGGTGCCTCTTAAGGCACATGGTGCCTTGTGGATAGATACGGAACTCTACGAACAATTGTGTTGGTGAAATCACTTTTTATCGTCACGAAAAAACCTTTCACGATTTCCATGTCTGTTTTGCGGACTGTTGATCGCCATTTTGGATTATAAGGCGTGTTTGGATAGATTTAGCAACTGGCACTTTCTTTTATCGTGGCGTCGTCGTGTTTCAGGGATCCGTTAACCTACCTTCACATCTTGTGCCCCTGTCTCCGCTCCATCAGTCCCTGTAGATTGACTTCCGTTGACCTCCATTGGCTGAGATTTTTCGTCTGGAATATAAAGAATTTGACGAAAAAAAGTAACACAAAACTTGATGAATGATCGACACAACACCGTGGCACACATGAACAATTACTCATTCAAAACCTCAACGGTAGTAAACGAGGAGCTTAAGCAAGGACGACGACGGCCACGAGAACGTCATCGAAAAATACTACGTGTGTTTACATATACCATGGCAAAAGCGGTTTCCCGAGGTAAAATGAGTGCACCGTCGGCTTCTTGGGAGAACACTCTCTAGAGAGGAAAGGAACTTCCGACGTTAAATAAGGTGTACCTGTACCTTTACCGTGGTGTTTCAAAGACCGAGGTGTTAGTGGTTACACTCCAGTAATAGGCCATTTTCGAAATATCAAATATCCAGCTTGATAGTGAGGCAGTGAGGACAAAACAATAGAAACACGTTGGAATGAATGTGAAATATATTTGCATATTATCCACTTTCCTTTACATTTGTCCTCTAAACCTCTCTTTCAAGCTGAATTTTAATATATCGAAAAAGGCTTGTTTCGCGCGTTAAACAACTGACGCACGAGGTAGATTTACGCGCGAAAAATCAACAAGTATGGAAAAGGAGAAATAAAAAATTAAAAACGCAATTTAAAAATACTCTTAAATTTCGCGATTATTCCAAGTCGTTCGGCTTGGAAAGTGTGTATTGACATTCCAAAAATGAAATCGGTATGAACGGTGTGGATGTTTGGAGAGAAAATTGAAAATTTATTGTCAGGTGCTTACAAATTCTTCATTTCACATCGTTGTCAGGACAAGAACAGCTCAGAAAGATATCACGCGCCGCGCGTTTTTGAGACGCGGACGGCAACCGGAAGAGAACATCTCGCGTGCTAGGACAGTGGTGTCTCCCAGATTTTTATACTTATCATCTCTAATGGAGAAAAGATACTTAGCAATGTAAATGTGGTTGTGCAAAGACAAGTTAAAAGAGAAAAAAACTCACTTCCGGTTGCCGTCCGCGTGTCAAAAAACGCACGTGCTTAAGCTCCCTATTTCTTGCTTGTTCGAGCAACTTTCGTATGACCTTGAAAAAGTGTTCGCACTTTGCTTCACGGATCAATGTTTGGCAAGATTAAAACAAAGCTTCTCCTCATTCTCGCCAAGGAAACTCCTAATACCAAATTCCAGAAAGTTCCATGGAAAGATGTCGTTGTTTGTATTCGCGTTCGCTAAACCAATGAAAATTCGCGCTCGCTTGCTTTTGTTCGTTAAGCCAATTAATCGTTTTGCATTTTTGTTTTCGTTCTGTTTTTACGTTTATTTTTCAAGGTCATATGAAAGTTGCTCTAAACCAATTGTTTTGTTGCGTTTTCGATGACGTCGTTGTCGTCCTGGCTTAGGCTGCCTAATTTGGTTTCCAGACTACTGCGGCTGATGATAAGACAGAGAATTAATAATGCACTTTTCCTCGAGGTTTAATGATAGAGCTACTCAGCTAATGTCTTATACCTGTATTTTCATCTGCATTTTCCGGTTTAGCTTTGTCCGCTCGAGCGTTAGCAGCATTCTTCACATGGCTGTCAATAACAGCCTGGGGAATCTCTTCTTTCATTTCTGAAAATTTCTCTATTTGCAAAGGTCACAGAAATACAACAAGTCACTCCTAACTGATACTATTGTTTTGATAATCAAGCAATGGCGAGACGGTGACCGTCGAATTGTTTATACCCAGCGAACGAGCGACAGGACGAGGAAATGGGCATGCGTGGTGGTTGCCAAGAAACACTTTCGTTTCCGGCAAGATTAACTCAATTAATAAACCGTATTACTGGAAACTAAATCAAAATGTCAGGTAAAATTGATTCGCAATCAATCAACGAGGTATTTTCGAAAAAAGAACACTCACCATTTCACTACACAATGAGACTCATCAATTACAATTCCGAAGATACGATCGTCGAGGTCATTCATGGTCTTGAAATGTTTAGAAAGAGTTTCCGTGCTAGTAAAACCTCGCTTACCCTATCGACTTCGTCAAGCTTCGCAGCCTTACCTCCAAGCTTCTCACAAAAATAAATTTGGTCGCTCATTAATGTTTAAAGTGGAGCTATCACAATCAAAAGAGGATTCCAAGGGTGCCGGCTCAGATGTTTCAGTATTGGGATTGTCAAATGAAATAAGAGGGATTTTCAATGTCCCGTCAAAGGTGTCTTGACCTTTTACAAAACTTTTAAGGGCTTGTCTTTGCTCAGCTGTTGGATGGCTCTGGCTCCTTTCAGTCAAAAACGCAATCGCTTTAAAGATTTTGGTTGAATCCAGACATTCAGCCACGTTTGTTTTGAAGTAAACCGCGGGCTCGAGTTTGGTCATCAGATAGCCCTCTTAGGGTAAACTCGCGCATCAAAACAGGTTTGAAACCTGAATTTCTGCATCTCATTATCCAGATTAACGGATAGCGGCATTTGAAAGAAAGAAAGAACGCAATTTCAGAGTCTCCTTTCCTCGTCCTGTCGTTCGTTCGGTGGAGCCTCTGCTCGCAGGGTAAATTGTTTACTTTTCGAGACCTAAAATCCTAGCAGTCAACAGGACGGGTAAAATGTGATCATTCCAGGTTTCAACATGGGGAAACTTCAACGGATAATCCGTTTCTGGGTAAATCTGCGTGTTGGGATGCTTTCAGTGAAAGTCTCCAAACCTTTTGTGCCCTTTTCGATTGCCATAAGACTTCGTATCTCCAAAAGGATGACGTTTTGAGAAATAAAACATTGCTTGGATTTTTTATTTCGTTTTCTTCAAAATGTAATAAGAACCCTTGTAGAATAACAGGATCGTACTTACACAGATGGCCTTTTTCGGACCCGAAAGGTTTTGGGGGCTTGAAAAACGGCCTTCAATATTTAAAATAAAACACCCATTTATATGGGTCAGGGTGCATGTGGGTGGACATCATTGCCCAAATATACGGATTCAGGGCTGTCGCCGTGCTGAGAGAACTCACCTCCCATCAATGTGGCCCGCGTTCGAATCGATTCCCAGACTTGGTGTCACAAACGGTTGAGTTTGTTGGTTCTCTAGCCTGCTTCAAGAAGTTTCTCTCAGGGTACTCCAGTCCCCCTTTCCCCCCACCCCCCCCCCCCCCCCCCTCTCCTCAAAAACCAATCTACAATTTGGTTCGATTCGATTAGATTTGATTTCTGCACAGTGCGCACAAATAGAGCGGTTTTCAATTGAGTGTCGAAAGTAATTAGCGAATTACTTTGGTTTATGATTGCTTCACTCAACGATTGGTTCAAAGTCCTCGCGCCACTTTTTCAACCAATCACAAGTGAAACCAAAACCAATCGTGGCTCGCGCGTGCACATTTTCCTGCGCTTTGTGTCGGCTACGTGTAGTTACTTCGAGTTTTGATTGGTTTACTGGATTGCCTTTGTCCTTTTTGATTGGCCAAAGTAATTACTTTGGTTTTGGTTTTACGACACTCGATTGAAACTCGCTCTAGTGCCCAACGGCTAAATAAGGCTAAGTTCATTGTCATTAATAATTTTCTTACCCAAAGCGGCTTTGGCAGCGGCGCTTGCCACACGAGGGTCAACAACTGAAGCAAGGAAAGCAACTGTTGACATTATAGGGTTTCCCTGTTGACTGAATGGCACGGGCTGATGGGACAAGGGACCTAAGAAAAGTACACCAAACTTATGAGTTGCTGGATTATTAAGAGTTTTCCAACTGCATACTCCTAACTTAGCTCAGCAATTGGCGAAGTACATCGTAAAATCGAATTCGTATCGGCGGTACGGTTAGAACTAAATTCGCCATGTTTAAAACAAGAAAGGGACTAGGAAGGAATCAAAGGGCACACGCCAAAAAATAATTGGAGCGAAGGATGGTTGTGACTTCTAATCCCAAACTAGGCCCTCTTATTTGAGCAAAAGAAGCTTTGCGCGGCTGGACTTGCTCAAGACGATCAGCTTAGTGTTTCTAATAAAAGTTACACGATGTACATCGGTTTGCCGGAGACGTTTCAGTAAGTTCGGAATACATAATTGTTATTCTGGGCATACGCAAATATTTCTTTTGACAAAGCGTAATGTCACATTTGATGTCTTATTTACGTTTGTTGACTAATCTTTTTTAGTTTAGAGTTTCACTAACAGTGACCCCTAAATTTACCCAGACGCCAAAAAAATGGCATTTTTAAAAGATCTGTTCAAACGCAGAGCTAACACTTGAAGGGTTTAATATGAAGAGCCAATAGATCGTTTTCACTGTCACGCAATAAAAAAATAAATCGAAAAACATCCAGTGGAAAAAGTCAAGAATTCGTGATGTTGTAGGAGATAAATGAAGAAGACACTTCTCCAAGTTTTAGGCCTGTGCGTTTGCGCAAACTTCAGATATTCGTCGAAATCTTTCGCAGAAATTTACAGAGCGCAGTATGAAAAACGCCATGTTGGTGTAAATCTGTGGTGCACCAATATGGCGGCCGGAAAGTAGTGTCAACATCTGTTACTTACTTTGGCTATCTAGGCGGGTGATCATCTATAATGAACAAACAGCTATTTACCTAAGCACTTTTCCTAACGCTTTCAATTCTAAAAAGGCTCAAAACCATGAGATAAATATATATTTCTCAATAAACTCGATCGTGCCCTCGTGTCACGCACCGCTATAACTCCGAAATTAAAAATGCTCTGGTTTCCAAACAAAGCACGCTATTGAGCTTTAAAATTGCAAATGGTTACAAATTTACCGCCTCTTATGCCTGATGAGGATAACAACTTTCGTGGCTCTTTTGTTTTGGATTTTAGAAAATGATGACGTCACGTGAAAACGATCCATTGTACAAGTTTGTTCTGAGGGCGTGATTGTGGCTTATACTGCATGTAGAACAGTGTCATTGGCGGATAATTAAAGAAGTGAGATTAAGGAGCTGGCCATATCATTTACCAAGCAAGAAAATGGTCTCATCGAGAGCCACCCGTTGGGTTCTGTCATCGGGATTATCACGTTTCTGAATAGGCAACTTTCCCGATGGCGTCACTTGACTAAACTACCAGAGCAGGCAACTTTCACGATAGCGTCATTTGACAACAACTACCAGAATTCAGTTTGTTTTTCTTTTCTTATTTCAATTCTTTATTCCCAGCGGGGTAAAAATAGACCCTTTGAAACTCGAAGTTTTACAAAGAATGTATGGGCTCATTAGCGCTTTTGCAACCCAAGAATTTATCAGTTTTTGATGGCTAATGACTCGCTTGTTATAAAAACCAAAAGGCTTCAAATTGGTTATTTACGTAAGTTTAACATGTTCTTTTACCTTTTGAAGTCAATTTGTGAATACATGAACAGACTTAACTGATTATAGTTCTAGTTTTATCTATTCTAGTTTTGTACCCCATATGAACCATGTGAGCGTTAGCCCTAATGGAAATAGGCCCACACAAGGACAGAGAAAAACTCTGACCAGGGTGGGAATTGAACCCACGACCTGCGGGTTAGATCACCGCTGCTCTACCGACTGAGCTACAAGGTCAGACGGGAACAGGCCGTGGGAACTGAAGATGTTAAAGTCAAAAGTAAAGTGGTGCATTTATATAGCGCCTTTATCACAAACGACTCAAAGGAGCTTTACAATGATCAATTTACCCCCAGCGGACTGGAAGCATATACAGGCGCAAATGGCAGCCGCTTGTAAGCAGTCCATGCATGCTGGTACTCATTTTACCGACCTCGGAAGGATGGAAAGCTGAGTGAACTTTAGCGGGAAAGAAGGTCGCCAAATATTCCACTCTCGGCAAAAGAGTCACGGCAATGAACATGTACCAGTGCAAGGAAGAGTTACGTTTTTACAAACGTTAGCCGTGTAGCACTTATATTTCAACAGACTTAACTGATTAGAGTGTAATGTGAAGTGCTAGTTTTGTACCACATATGAACCATGTGAGCGTTAGCCCTAATAGATGGTTTTCACCTGACGTCAAAGCAGCCATGTTGGTGTACACAACAATAGAAGAAAAAGTCTTTTGGGAATTTGACTCTATTATAAGAAAACATGTGCCATAATTTGCTACTGTTTTGTACTCAAACATGGCCGTCTCATCACGTGATTGAAAACCATCTATAGCATGATGCCTTCTGTCAGCAAACTATGTAAACAATGATGTCAGCAAAGATTCGCCTACACCAGAAATAACAGCATATTTGCTAGGTAGCCTTATCTGACCCGTTCATGATTTAAAATATTTACGAAACTCACCGAGCTGCACGTCTTCTAAGAACGGGTCTTCAATGGGTAGCCTCAGAAAATGCAAAATGCATTCGTCCTGTGTTCGGGTACCAACATGTTCTGCCACCTTGTTCCAGTCATCTTTGAACATTTCCAGGCCCTGAAAGCACAAAACGAAATAAAGATCGGCTTTAAAATGCCCAGAAACAATATTGTTGGAAACTCTATAGGTTTTTTCATAACGCAATTTTGTTGCTTTATATGATTGTCGATCCCGCCAAAAAAGTGCTGCTGCATTGTCGTTTACCCGATAAATTGCATTCGGTTTATGAGAAGGTCATGGATACAGTACTCCACATACCTCTAACAGTAGGAGTGTCTCTTGCTCTGTCCATTCTTTCGTGGCTGTTGCTGCCTACAAAAGGAAAATCAATGCCCAGTGTCAAAAGTTAACAAATAACACTTCATTGATCTACAGTGAACATCCTTCTCTTTCAATGTTCCCATTTCCCTTCTCAGGCAGATCACGGCACCAATTCCAGTGCACACCTTTGTAAAAACGGGCATCAATTGACATGCGCCATACACCACAGGTACACCAGTCCAAGACGTCAGTGGTGAGTACTCGCCCTTCCCCGGGTCCGATTCCCTGACTCGGCGTCGTACCATGTATGTGGTTTGAGTTTGTTGGTTCTCCCTGAGAGGTTTTTCCCTGGGATCTCTGACTCTCCCCTCTTAACAAAAACCAGCATTTGGTTTGATTTAGGCTCCCGAATAAGTTCAGAACTTTCGCTCTTGAGACTAAAGTTCCAAGTTAAAGTTATTATTGTTTTTCATTTAAAGAACGTGTAAGAGGTACAGAACGAAAACAACGCCCA
>NC_090876.1:21320371-21345371 GCF_036669935.1 Montipora foliosa
AAGTTGACGAACCAAACCAACCGAAAACGGTTTTTCGCCAATAGAACACGAAAAAATTGAAGCAACTCAGCGGGCCGGAATTCTAAATCCTCGAATTTGATTGGCTAATGGGGTGCTCGCAACCGGTTCACCCTTTTAAGATCCGGAAATTGAAATTGTTGTGAAAGTTTGCAAACAAAGGCAACAGTTACTCCTAAACAACTGGATTCAGACGAAAGTGTACTCAGTGAAAGTGAAATCCAGACGTTGAAACTTCCAATGAAACGACGGCTTTAAAAAAACGACAGCTATCAAACGAACAAAAAATTATAAATGAGTCACTTACCGGTCTTGGTCAGTCCGTATGTGGGAAAAAACCCTACCATTGATCTTGAGCAGGGTTCTCAGCCCTCGGTCTCGGGCACGGTTTTCTCCCCATACGGACCTCCCTTCCGGTGAATAACGTACATTTATCATATGACCCGTACGGCCCCGCGCGCGCTTTCACTACAAAACTATTGAGAAAATCCCCGTATGAGGGCCGTACGCGATGGCGCGAGCAGGGCCGGAAAAAGCCGTCCGGCCCTGCTAGGATCGCGTACGGCCCTCATACGGGGATTTTCTCAATAGTTTTGCAATGAAAGCGCGCGCGAGATGCGAACTAAAACAACTTTGTTGCAATTGCTATATAAATCCCGACTTTTCGGTCAAAATGAGCGACGTCAGTGAACATTCTGAATTTTGTTACCCGGAAAAAAAAAAAGGAAAAAGCGCGGTGGTCATATGATAAAATGCTTATTGACTGAGTTAGGTCGGGCCGGACGGGAAAATATTTGGCCCGAGGTCATAGCGCACGGACCTCGCTGCACTCGGTCCGTACGCCATGACCTCGGGCCAAATATTTTCCCGTCCGGCCCTCCAACTCAGTCAATAAGTACATAGTATTTACCGTCTATCGAAACAATTTCACAATGTCACAATCGTACCAGTTGCACCTAGGCTTTTGGAAAGGGTTATTTTAATGGCAAAATTACACCAGTAAGCAAGCACCTGTTGTAGTCAAACCAGGAAGCATAACTTGGGATGATGATGTGATGAGTCTGTTCTGTCAAGTTATCGTCATGTGGTTCTGCGTCTGGTATGCTGAGTGGTTCTTTGAATATTCCATCCTTCTGTTGACTGGATGAAGGCGAAGTGGGAGCCGATTGCTCCGTGCTTTCTTCCGCCTGTTCCTTGTGAGAGAAAAATTACAATAAACGAGTGATAGTTTCAAGTTATGATTATACCGTCCGTAAATTTATACCACCCAACAGATATAGGTACCAAGCTCATAACCTTAAGGTGGAGTGACAAGGGAAACGAAAACGATAGGAAACAATAGATTAAATGAACGCTCCATACGTGCGTTTTACATTTTGCTCCATATCTTTGCCGCTCTCATCTTCACAACGCCTTGAACTGATCCAGTTTGAAAAGATCAAAACCAGGGGACGCGAGCTTCCAATTTTCCCTGTTAACATCCACCCGACTTGTACCAAGTTTATTCCCGGAAACCAGCAGCCCATGACTAGGAGCGAACAAGAGCCATGCATGTATATTCCTGGCACAGCTTTTTCACAGACCAACTTAGTTTAGTTTGAATTTCCCGCGAATGAGACTCCCGCAGGAGCCCGATGACCAATCACAAGCAAATACCTTGACGTCATAGCGCCCCATAACCGGAACTGCCTCTGCTTTTTTTTTCCGGAAGAGGTAGTCTAAAAATATACCGGTCTGTAAAAATGCCATGCCATAGGCTTAGTATGGGAGTCCCATTCTCCCCATCCTAAAAATTAAACGATACTTTCCTTATTACTAGCCTGCAAACGACGTATTTCCGGCGAGCGCTGGAAATTCGTCTGCGTTCGCAGGCAACGGTTGGACTGGATATAGCATGAAATGGAGGCTAATGCGGGCAAATTAATTTGCATTTGAAAAGATTTGCCCGCAATAGCCTCCATTTCATGCTAGATCCGGTCTAGACAACGCTGTACGTATCAACCTCGCGTCAATTTGTCACGCAATGTAATAGCCAATCAGGAACGCACATTTTGGGAAATAAACTAATTATATTGCGAGAAAGTTATAGACAACGCTTGCTCGTTATTTGTGGCATGATTTTGCCTACGCTCTGAAATAAAAACTTTCTTTAGAGTTGAATATGTCCACAACATTTTGACCACTGTGATGACGAATATCATTGTCGATAAGACAACGCTGAACCACTTTCGATTTGTTAAATGTACTATTGTGTGGAATTCCGAGAATAAATGATGAGACGATTGTAGTGAGATGGGGAATAGTGGACATTTACTTGTGTATCCATTTGGCTTCCTGATTCTCCCTCATCTCCATCACCTTCCTCTGGTTTCCCTAAAAAGTTTAAACAAAAAGAAATAAACAAACAATGAAATCAGTGAATACATCGATCACTTTAAATCAATTAATCAATGAACGAACATCTTTCCAACAGCAGAAGAAAAAAATTGGAGTAGATAAACTGTAAGACGGTCGTTTGATAACTGGCAACACAGCACTTGGCAACAGTGTGCGACAACACAGAAAAACTGAAATCCACTTTTCACGCGGAAATTTGGCTCAAAGATCCGTTTAAAGGAAGGCTTCTATAACCCACGAACCATGCCGCCTTATAGAAGGTTCTAAATTTAGTAAAATTCCAGTCAACTACATGTATATCGTCTTTCACTGCCAATGATGATCAATGACGCAGGATGGGTCAATAAGTCAAATTAAACGTTACGATTGGTTGATTGCGTTTCACTTTGTTTATTGGTTTCTTTCTCTAAGGTCCGCTTCAAACGTCGCATTTCACATGTGCCGAATCTAATGCAAATGAGCGAAAACAACAGATTTTTCTCATTTGCATTAGATTCGGCACATGTAAAATGCGACGTTTAAAACGGGCCTAACGTTCCGTCCATGTTTGTTGAAAGGCGAACTTCATACCCTGCAAAAAATTACTTTTGAAAGTCGACATACGGACATCAGTTTCCTTGCCGGTATAATCTCTCACTTACAGCAAATAATACGTTTAATGTCCAGTAAAACGTAAGAAGATCAGATGTCGTTTGTCCTAAGGCCGAAGTGGTGAAAAGCATGGCTCAATCCATGAGATTACGTCACAGACTGCTGTGCAATTCCCCATTTCTTCCTTTTTTCTTCCTATGGGGTACAGGACTGCCGATTTTCACAACTTTACAAAAATTGTGCGGCCTTAGGGGCGAAATAGTGATGACAATCGACTTTTGTGAAACCAAAAATACTGAGCTTAAGGTCGTTTTCCAGCAATCATGGAATTACTCTTCTAACTAAAAAACTCTATCAAAATTAATTTTAATGATAAACTAAAATGTGCCGCTTCAACAGTCATGTTAACCCTATCTATTATATGGCAAGCAATCCTCAGGCTCAGTGAAGCACTGGGATTGGCTGGTTTTTATTAGGGAAATTAAACAGTCCGTTTCCGTATTTTTTTCTCTATCCCGGTAAATTCAAGTTGAGAGAAACACAAAGTTTGATTTTTTCATCACAACAGTACAATCATTGCAAGTTGAATTTAGTTTTACGTGTAAAACGTTACCGTTCAAAGTTCAATGATGGAAGACGAAGAAATTTTACGAACATTCACCATCCAGTGTCTGATCGCAATCAAAGAAACGATGTCTTATAATAAACAAGCCTCACTTGCTCGGGACAGTACAGGGATATTGACCCTCGGTCTTTGTGTATGGACCTTGCGCTCCGTTAGTAAGAGGTTATTACTTTCATATATTACCTGATTCTGAGATGTCTGTTAACGAGTTTCCTTTCATTGGCTGTAAATCAATTTCTTTTCCCTTTGAAGCTGTATGGAAGCAAACGTTGAAAATACATTGTGTAAACCCAGCTCATTGCAATGCAAACTCAATGACACATTTAAATGCATTGACTTGATGGTAATTTGAACGTCATGTCCACTCAAAGGAACAAAATAAATGATTGTCAATAAACTAAACCCCGCTTACTTTAATCCAGTCTGCAGATTTAACCCAGTGAAAGTGACAAGCAAAATTTACGTGTATTCAAGTCGAGTTTCCTCACCTGAAGCAGTAGAAGTCGTGACTTCCTCAACCTGGACACAAACAAAAATTCCAACAATAAGCATGAGTGTTGTACATATAAACAACCAACACATACTAATTCTCTACCAACGATACTACTTCTTCGTGTGAAACGGACAAAGCTTATAGATGTACATGTACACTGTACAGTACCCACCCTGTGTACTGTACGCATTCAAAGGGCATTTTTCCAACTAAAGGCAGTCGGACTACTATCCCAGCAAAAGTATCACAGATAAAGGAATTTTGAATAAACCTGTCTGGAAGATGTGTCTTGCACAAAATAGTACTTGGGCAGAGTTTTAAAGTCACTGGAAACAACCAGTACAATGTAGTTCTGTTCGACACCATAGAACGAACTTTAATGCGACAATATGACGTTGAGAGACCAAGAGCGTCGGTAAAACAACGAGTTTAATTGGCAAAGGCAGTGGCTTTTCGTGCCCTTTATGTCAATTTACATTTTGGCACGTGAATTTCTTTGCTTAGTACGTTCCTCAAAGCAACTGTCTAACGTGGACAAATTGGAGGCTACCGTAAGTGGTCCAAAAAGAGTTTTAAAAAAAAACCTGGATGTCATTTTTTTGCTAATGCATTATTTTCCATGTCCTTACATTGGGAATTGGAGATGGATTTGGAAGATCCTTCGTTGCATCGTCACTAAAAGCACAACAAATTAATGTTATTCATTTATCAGTATTAAAACTGTACATCAATCTTTCCAATTTTCATTGTTATTAAGATAATTATAACAAACCTTGGTCCCACATTCAACCGACATGGACATGTCTTTTGCAGGCAAATAAATATGGTTCAAGTTGTAACTGCAAGACATTTGATTTTGCAGTGCACAGTCTACCTGTCATTGTCTTCCTCTTTTCCTGTCTTCTTCTTTGGATTTGGTGGTGCCCCACTGTCGGCAAAAAAGAGCAAGAAACATTGTACATGTATGTACAAAATGTAAATCATCATGATGGATAATTTTGATGTTTCCATCAAGTTAATGGATTCATAAAACTACTGTAGTTCGAAATATTAATGATCAATATCAATTGACAACTTACAGCTTCTTTTTCTTTTTCTGGTCTGGTGAAGGAGATCTCTTTCTCTTCTTTAACAGCTTTCCTTCATTTCCCGAAAATGAGGGAAAATAATATTAATAAAATAATTATTGTCTTAATAATTTTTATTTCCTTTTTTTCAAAGCACTGGCATTCTCTTAACTCATGTGACAATCAAAGAGTTCTTAACTGACAATGTAACCCATAAAACTCATTGTTATTAATGGAAAAAACAAACTAAAGAAAGAAATTACCTCCATCTGGGCTGCTGGGTAGCTGAGAAGTAAAGAAAAAAAAATATCTGTTGATATTGTGGCAATTCTTAGTGGACTTTTACTGTACCTGTACTTGAAAATGAATTTAAAATAAAATTCTTTCATACTTCATCAGAACTTGCTCCTGTTCTTAAGCTCTTCCTTCTTGTTTTTCCTGTTAACACAAATTAATGTATGTGTATTTTAATGTTATTCGCACGTACAACAGAATAAGCTTCATGCCACAGTTTGCCACTACAGGCAAAGTAGCTTCACTACACAGCTTTATTTTGAAGACACATGTTCTCTAGCTGCTGCTCAAAATTTTTAAAAGAACAACTTGTACAGTATTCCTTTGGCTTGGAATCAAATTTGCCGGCCAGGATTGGAAAGTGAAAAAGACCTGAACCATGCTTGAATGGTAATTCAGTCAGGCAATAATAAAAAAGACCCAAAGCACTGACCTAAAGCTGGGGAAGTTTCTCTTTTATTTCCCTGAAATGAAAAATATAACAGCAAAAAACAAAGCTTGATTACAATCAAGTAGGATGAATTAAAAACAAATGGAAATGGAATGGAGGGTGATGGGGAAGGGAGGGACAAAATAAGGAGGAAAAAATACTGTATGGTGATGAAGGGGGCAGGAATGAAGAGGGAGGAGATGGGACGAAAAAGGCACAATTGAGGAGCAGGAGAATCAAGGAGAGGTACGCGTAGGCACCGAAGCTGGAGGAAGGGACAATAAATGAGGAAGCAGCATGCTCAAGGTGAAAGCAAGAGCAGGGCATAGCCAAGAGACAAAGATAGTTTAACTAAACATGTACATAAGCAGATAATAAATTTTAAATTATTAGAGACTGGGATACAGAGAAAAATAATTAAAGGGCACAAGGCAAAGGACACCAGAAAAGACGGGTACTGAGTCTTAAGAGGCCCTCCAATTTCACATCGAAATGTTATTCAGGATGATTTCTTTGGGTAAAAACAAATGGAAATAAAATGAAAATAAAGAGTATTATAATAACCTTAACAGACATAATTATTATGTCTGTTTTTGATGAAATAATGTCAAAGAAAAAAAGGAAGAAAAAACAGGTTTTAGCTACAGTAAATGGCTACAGAGATAATCATCTGCATAAATGAAATCACTTACACTTCCATCAGTATCTGCTAATTCATAGTCCTCCTCATTCATCCATTCATTAAACACATCAAGGTCCGTCAGCCAGCGGGCATTAACCTAAAGTTACAGAAAAGAAGTCCAGATCTTCTGTCCAATTATTAAAAGAACAACATAAATATGATAAAGTTCTTCATTGTAAATATGAGAAAGCAGGACTGAGGGGAAATGCAAGGCTTAGATAATTCATGTTCATGTACTGTACTGTATGTGTTCTAATCATAATAATAGGCATCTGCCAGATGGCACCATCTAAGCACCCACTGAGCTACATTTGTAAATATTCTAAGAAAAAGCTTATACATTATCCCTGACTCCTTTTTTGAGCATACATGTATAACTGAAATATACATGTACATGTAGGCTTTCTTTTCAAGAATCCTGTCTTACCTGCCAAGGTCCCTGGTGTTGGGGCTCAGGTTGAGGCTCATCTTCAATATCATTGGCTGGAACCCATGTGTCATAACTAGTAAAAGGTAAGGAAAGGTTGGGGTGTGGTTACTGTACTATGACATCCAAAGTGGCCTAACCTGCCCAGATTTCGTATTTTACTCTGTCTAACGCCAGCCGATTTTACTCGTCAATGGGGAACCCCTGGGAGTCAATGAAATGGTTACATTATTCGATTAACTAATAATTCATTAAAACCATTTCACTCCTGAACCGGCCTAAACTGGCCATAGTATTTTACTCTGTCTAACGCCAGCCGATTTTACTCGTCAATGGAGAACCCCCAGGAGTCAATGGGTTAAAAGCACATAAAATGTGATGAATATACTGTACACTGTACATTCCACACAATTTACGTAAATGTACACTTCATGTTCCATTGTTTTTTTGTATTTGAACGTCTCATGCAAATTGCAACAAAAAATTAATAAAATCAACACACATTGATAATCAGAGATGATGCTACATGTTAAATAATAACTTTTAAAACATTCATGTTGTTTTGTATCAGGTGACAGTACAAACTCAGCTTTGCTTTACATACAAACTTAATTTGAAATAAAAGTAAAATGTGATACATGTGTGACTTCAAACGGGAAAACGTACATTAACGTTTTAACGTTAAACAGACAAAACTAACGGCTAACTAACGGACGGGTAATGGAAGCTAACAGTACCTAACGGTATGCTAACGCTTTTACAGGCACCGCTAATGGTTTGCAAAGTCATGCTAACGCATTGCTACAAGCGTTTAACGGTTAAGTTAGTTCGACTAACAAGCGCTTAAAATGGTCAGCTAGTGAATGGCTAGAGGGGTTAGATGGTTAGTGTAAACTTTATCATGTCAAAACAGGAGATCAGTAGATCCATAAACAGATGAGGTAATAGTAACTCAATAAAACTACACCTGGAACTGTTATCCGATACTTACACACGTACATGTAGCACTGTAGGAGCGACATCTCCTTTAATAATACATGTACTTAATGATTACGGTACTCAATAAAAGAAGATACAGTGTAAATGCAATAAGAACCTCTTCTCCAAAAATATATTAAAAACAGAAACATGCCCTGTACAACAGGGCATGTTTCCAGCACCAATTTCTTGAGTGGCAGGTACCGTAAAATCCTAAATTTTGCTGCTGTGGCTGAGTCAGATAAGACGAATTTTAATGTACATGCAATATTATTTATCCTACTGTGTGTTGAAAACAATGATATTTCCAAATTCAAGCTATTTCATTCATACCTGTCAGGGTAATACCACCAATGAACAAGAACCTGTTTGTCCTGTTTCAGCAGTGGCCGCAACCATTCCTCTGAGAGAAAATTCAAGACCAATAAAATCAAAGCATTGCCATTAAAATAAAGTGATGTTCTGGACAACCTTGCCTGAAAATGTGGTAAAGGTAATAATTTATGATGATGATGATGATGATGATGATGATGAGAGGAATGGAAAGGGTTGGATCCTCCATACTGACTCCAAACAAACTCTGCCTTGTCTGGAGAAAGGATTTGTACATTTCCTCAGCAAGGTGTCATGCACAAATTTTTATGTTCATGCTTTTACATGTACATGCAGCTTTCTGCTTACACGTATCATACAGTACAGTACTAGACATTGTAACTACTGCAGATAGATATATTGCAAAAACATTAACCAAGTTACATTTACCGATATGGGACAAAAACAATTCTTAAGGAGAAGCCAATAGTTTGTAAGTTACAGCAATGTTTAAGCCCTTTCCTGCTCCACTGTAAAAGTAAATCATCTGGTTTTGATTCAAAAGTATCAACTTGACACAGGAAAGGGAGATACATACAAGTTGTTAGCCATTCCTTGCTAAAGAGGTCCCCTATAGCATCGATGATTACAACCACTCAACAATATCCAGAGCAAAATGTTTTGGCATTATACAGTAGTCAAGTACATGTACATTGTAAATTTAAAGGTTTAAATTATGCCGTTATTAAGTAGCACCCAAAAATCATACTAATAGGCAATCAGTGATTTGTTACCTTCTGGAAAAGGTGGAGGAGGTTCATACACAACATGAGTTGCAGTAGATCTATCATCTGTGATGGCACCCTGAAAGAAGGTTTACAAAAGAGAAGACAACTTGAATAATAATAATGACAGTATTAAAATAAAAACTAAAAATAACACCATGATCATAATAATAATAGTAATAATAAAAATAACAAGTTCCGACTTTCTACAAAGAGAACCACCTCCAAGGAGATGGTATTCAAAGTCTGAAGGCATCATCTTCTCAAGGATTAGGGACTGGCCCCAATGACAGCGGAGGCCTGCATTCATCCCAACACAATCAGAATCTTGAGATCTTTCCAACTGACCAGACCCCACAGCCAAAGAACCAACCACCATTGGCAGAATCGTGATCGACATCAGATGCAGCATCTTCCTGATTTCCTTTGCCACAGGACTGTAGTTGGTGATTTTCTCGTCTTCTTTAATCACCACATTCCTAGTCCACTGCTCCAAGAAATTGGCAAACATCAGTCTACTCCTAAGCCTGCTTGACCCACCACAGGAACATCTGGATGATTATGTTCCACCTTCTGTGTTGTCTCAATGCTCCTATCCCACCAGATCTCCACAATCCCATACCGCAACACCCTCAAGCTCACCTTATACGCAACCTCCTAATACAAAACATCATCAGGCCTCAGTTGTTCAACAGGTGGATACGCTATCTAACTAATAAATCACCATCCAGCGGATAAACACCCGCAAAACCAATTGACTTATCCAGTGGATAGCTCTACCCACCCCTCAAGCAAATGGGGCCAGTACACCCTCAAACCCATCCCATTGTACCTCCGCCAATAATGCCCCAAACCAGTGTAATCACTTGCCATGTGCCAACCTACTGTACTCCACTTCCTTGCCAAACTCTGCACTTTGGAAAAACATCCTCCTTCTCAACAGTGGTCTGAAAAAACCTTGGTAGCAAAGCCTGCTCCTGAGCAGCAAAAACATACTCCTCCATGCTTTTTTTCCAAAATACCCACCTCTAAGCCACTGCCAAGACCTCTCATCAGCCACTTCACTGAAATCCCTCATAAACTTCCCATACAACCTCTTTTCTGAAAAATGTCTCCTTCCTTCCTTTCTCCATCCACTCTGTGTATTTGTTCTTTGTTTATCCCACCTACAACATCCACTTGTCACTTGCCTTGACATATCCAAACAGACAAAGTTCCTCCTTCTTCGCACATTCATACACACTGATCAATCTCCTCTCATCATCATGCTTCTTCATATACAATCTCACTCTTGTGGAATGCCCTCAAACAGTGTCAATCTCTTCCTCGTCTCCAAATCCATTGCCCTCAGTCCAATCCAACGTCCCTGCACTGTACATGTACCTACATGTAACAACATCATCCTAAAGCCCAAGCATTTATTGCCCCAATAAAATATCCAACATACAACTTCAACCTCGCCACCAGTTACAGTCTGCCCAAATACTCCTTCCTGACCTTCTCCTTCATCTTCTTCTGCATAATATCTGCACCCTCCAACACACCCTCTAACCCTAACCCTAAACCTACCATTATCATCAATCTCATCCATCACTCGAAAACACAGTTCCGTTACAACAAACCTTCATTCTCTTCTTCAACCCTAACACAGCTTACTTGTCCAGCCCAAACTCCATCCCTAAGTCCCATGAAAAAAAAACCTCTGGCAACTGGTCAATCAAAGTATCCAGCCCTTCCTTACAGCTTCAGATCATCCAGAAACAACAAATGGTTGATCAACCTCTGATCCTTGCCAAGCTTGTACCCAACGTTCTCCCTTTTAAACAACCTGGTGAGAGGGATCATCGCGAGAACAAACACCCAACACTTCCCTATTTGGCATAAACACAGTTTTCTAATAGCTCACAGACCCTTCAAATTGTCAGCCACTTTCACCATTTCAACAATCCACGAATGGAGAATTGTATCATAGGCCTTCCGATAATCTAGCCACCCCATCGTGAAACAACTTTCTTCACCTGTGCCTGCCTTAACACTGCCTTGTCTATCAAGAACTGATATTAATACCCTACGACCTCTTCCCACACCTCTTCTGCTGATCCAGACTCCACTGAGACCCCTGTGAGTTGCTTCCACATCAACAGCAAACATGCAATAATTGGTGTGTATTTGCTAGCCAATTTTCTCTTGGCACGATCCTCCTATATCAACACCATCCTCCCCCTTAACATCTACTCCAGCACCTCCCCAGTGTGCAAACAACCCTGCAAACTCTCTGAAATCAACCCATGTACAGTAATGGCTTAAATCTCTCAAAAATAACCTCCTTACACCATCTGAACCTGGAGCCTTCCAACTTGGCATCTTGAAGTTCCGCATCCCATTTGCCACATCCATGACTCTAAACTTCACTTCCTCGTGCTTCTCCATATTACCAATCCTGTCCATCACTTCGTCCAACATACTAACATCCCTGTTTTATCTGTTCTCCACAAACCAAATTCCATTCCAGAAACGTGTTGCCTTGCCCCCACAACTCCTTGTACAACTGATTATTTGTGAACACGGTGTTGTCTAATCTTCATTTTAATCTCTTACCCTTTGCTCACCACAAGAGATCTTGGTATGAGATAAACCTTCACTCACTTGTCTGCAGACCACCAAAATTCCATGCTCCCAGATTGGATCTTCCTCTTCATCAACAAACTCACCACAATGTACCGTCCCCTTCTTGACAACCTGGCACCTCCTATTCAACCAATACAGAGTACATAACTTTCCTCCCGATCACAGTCCACTTCCTCATGGCATCAACCCTTTCCAAATCCTGCCACCATTCCATGATGCTCTTCTTGAGTTACCTTTCTTCCTCCCCACCAGCTCCAACCTGTTCGCAACTACATATGACCCAGTATACAAAATCCTATTGCTCTTTAACACTGACATCCCATCTGTTACACTGTACAAGACTATGCATCAGCCCTCCCACAACTATTCCTTCTGCCTTGAGCCTTCAAATCAGGAACCTCAACCCACTCCTCACGACCAAAGACTGCCCTCATCTTCTGAAGTACACGTACAGTACCTCATTCTCCTCATTGCTCACTGTAATGGTTTCACGAAATTTCACGGCACGAATTCGACCACTTGTTGTGTACGCATAAAACTAGACTTTCACTGGTTCTGTTTTTTCTTCATCTGAGTATTATGGTCAACTGAAATTAATTTACAATCATAGCTCCATGAGATTTACGCGATATACAAGTTTAATCATCAGTCATGTGGTCGATCTGGCACATGACTACATACAATAGTCTCTTGACCTTTCAATGATCTTCGTACTAAATCACATCATTACGACGAGTACAATGATCACTTAAAAATCACTTACTAACGTTGGCGGGTTACAACGTGCCTTTCTAAATCCTTCATTCACAATCACAATTCCGTTTCACTATTCAATCACGTTTTCAAATCCAATAAAACTAATTCGACTAAAATCACGAGACTTATCAGGAAAAGCAAATTGTCAATCATCAGGAAACAAAACGAAAACGTCACTTCCGTTGCAGTAACACTCACCACTCTAAGACTGTCATTGTCAAGAAAAGTAACCAACTTCTCCACGACCATTTTGACCTCTCCATTGATGTTACCCAACTTCCCCTTACCATCCTGTCCTCCAGCCCTATCCTGGACCTCAACAACAAAACAATCTAACATCTCCACAATCACCTTGAACCCTCTGTCAATACCCTTGACCACCATGTCTTCCTTCTCTATCTCCACCTTCAGCAACCCCGAAATCTACCTTTCTCTCAGACACGTCTCTTTCATCTAAACAAATCATCCCACTCAGCTTCACCAATCACCATCACCATCACCGCCAATTTCATGCAATCTCATTCCTCACCATCTTCACAATCTCACCCCTTTCCCTCTCAGTCAAAAGATTATTCAGGTGGATGAGCTGGGTTCTTCCTGCACACTCAATCCTTTCTTGTCCCAAAAAGCCTTCACCACCTTTTTGATATACCCTCCAGTCTTCTTCCCACCACTGCTGACAAGACACACTCCCACAACAGCATTTCTTCTTCCCTCTCCTATCAGCCTGTCTATCTTTTCCTATCACACATAAACCTTATCACCTTTCATTGTCAAACCTTCACAGCCATTGGTCCCTCCCTTCCCACCATGATCAAAACTTTCAATTTCAATGGCCTGACACCCCAATGTAGCTTTCAAAAACAGCTCTTTCCTTGTCAATGGTGGTGTTCTGAGAAATGCCATTCAAGCCATTCAACAGTAACTTGCCAATCTCATCTCTCAGTTGTATGTTCAGTCCTCCCATCAAGGATATCCTGCCAATGGGACCACTAGGAGGAATAATTTATTATATCCACTGGCAATAACAACAAGAACAACAACAATAAAAATAATAGTAAGGAGGAGGAGAAGAAGAAGAAGAAGAAGAAGAAGAAGTAGAAGAAGAAGAAGAAGAAGAGGAAGAGGAAGAGGAAGAGGAGGAAGAAGAAGAAGAAGAAGAAGAAGAAAGAAGAAGAAGAAGAAGAAGAAGAAGAAGAAAAAGAAGAAGAAGCAGTGGAAGAAGATGGAAAAGAAAGATAATTAAACTATTATTTCATTTCAATATTATTATGCATGATTATTTTGTTATTGTATATTATCCAAAATACTGTACATACATTGTGCCTCTTAACAATATCCTTGAGCTTTGCTGCAAGTTTAGCTTCAATTTCAGGCGTTATAAACACTTGTGGGACAGTCAACAACTTTGCCTGTGGAAAAAATACATTTTACAGCTGTATGTAAAATCTTTCCTACTTTGTTGTTTGAATTGACACAAAGTTTAGTGCAGGAAATTTTGATTTGGATTTTTTACTTCATGCACAGTACATTGTACATGTAATAAGTTCAGCATGAACAAACAGAGAATTTTTTTCAAAGGCATAAAAATTAAAGCTTACAGTATGAAAACACTATGATTCTACATTAATACAATACTTGGGAAAATTCTAAGGCTTTTCATTCAAAGTCTGGACAGTAAGAAAAAGGTACTCATGCAGAGACTTTTTCACTTGCAAATTAGTTTTTGGTTTTAATTTGCTATAGGGTGGCATCTCAAACATCATTTTAAACACATACACTGTACTCAGAGCATCACGCATTTGACATAATGATAACAGCCCCTCATGCTGATTCTTACTTCATTGATCCAAATACATGTACATGTAAGTACACCATAGTAGACGCAATTGTGCAATTGTACATAATGTTCATTGTTATATAGCTGAAAATTTTCCCCCAACAGCGCACACTCTCATTGGTTACTTCAAGGTCACATGACATCTAACAATAAAACTGTTTCCCGCCAAAATACATGTAACAACAAAGGATACCTCTTTGAGTGCTTTCTCAATATTAAGGAAAAGTTCAACATTCCTATCCATACGTGAGGGAGACTGGAAGTCAAATCTTCTCCTAAAAATAAGAAAATTAAAGCAAATTTCAATTATTATAGTAATGTTATTAATTTTAGTCATTAAACCAAAAAATGTACAGTACATACACCATAAAAAGCTCAGCCATACATAAACATTCAAGTTCAACTTTTTGGAGAATTGTCCAAGTTAAAACAAGGAAACATACCATCCTTGTTCCATTTTTGTCTTGAATACACTTGCAAGAATAACACAGAGACTTCCTCCAGAGGAGAAATCCATGAACATCTTCATCTACAACCCAAACGATCACATAAATTACCAGTGCAGTTCAAAATACTTATTATTGCCATAAATTAAGTGACTTCAAGTATGAAATTCAATTCAGGTCAAAATGATTTCAATGTAAATTTAAGTTCAATATTATTCTTAGTTTCTAATCCATGTTCAAAATAATTAATATTATGTTTGGGACAAGGCCGAATTAATATTATAACTCAAACTAATTTGGAAATAACTCTATCCCAAATTTCACTTTGAACACAAAAAGGACGCAGCTTGCTTTTCCCAGAGTCTTCATATTGTAAATTAAGTATTTAAGTTGTTTTTTGTTTATTAGTGGGCAAAACAATGACCTGTGACATGTGACCTCAGATTGTATCTGTCAGGTTACCATAACTACAGCTACATGTACATGTATTAAGATTATCATTTATAGGGTATTGTGCCACGGTCTGTTGATATACACTGTACATGTATACTTAACTTACCGGTAGTTTTGTTAGAAGGGCTTGCTTGCTAACATCCTTACCAAAGTTATCCTATAGAAAAAATGAAGGCATTTGAATAATTGTTCTTTAACTCTGATTCCTGATAATTTCTCTTGATTGATCAAGAAGTGGTAAAGCATTGTTGAAGGTGCTCTTTTGTGTCAGTGGTTGACACATTGACTCATCCAGAAAGAACGTATGTAAACAACAAAAGAAAGAGAAATCATTAATTATTATTATATAGCTGAAATTGAATTTGAGAGAAGTGATCCCTGCACTTCGATGGACACTTATTATTTAAATTGTCCAGCTATAGTAAGTGCAGTTCAAACATATCATTATTTTTCTTCAATTATAGATTTAGTTCAATTTGTTAAGTAAGCTTAATTTTTACGTGTAAACAATGGTGTCTTCCATGATCCCGGCCTCCTTTCACATTCAGTTCGTGTATCCACTAATCAAAACTGTGTGCAGTTCAAGGTACTCAAAAAAGAATCTGAAGTATTCTTAACTGACTTCCTTATAATTAAATTACCCACGAAATTATTATCTTTGTAAAATGGCCTTACTGTACCTCTTGAAACTGTAGTAATTGTGCAGTTAGTGAAGCTAAGGTCTTGTTCGTTGGAGGTTCCATTTGCACGTACTGCAAAAAAAAATTAAAGAACTTATAATGTAGGGCATCGATCCTGGAGACAGAGGCACGCTTTCAATCAGCTTGACAGCTACAGTGCAGCTACCATGTGTTCGAATGAGTCAATTAACAGGCGGTCAGCACTCGACCACTGCTGATAAACAGGGGCTTTAGGTGAACAAATATTACCTTTTTACAGTTTTTTAGAAGGTACTGTTTCACTGGCTCAAAAAGAGACACAGTCTCAGCCGATTCATAGTATTTCCAGTCCGGAGCGCCATCCTTCTTGCGAGCCGCCATTTTGATTTCTTTGTCTTGAAGATCTCTTGAAAAAGCATGAGCTCGATTTATGCACACTGTAGCGTCCTCAATAGAAACAAACGAAGAATGGCTTTACTGAAACGTGCAGCGTCTATTTTCCCTCTTTTTCTACCTTTTTCCACTTCATCACTCCAATTTGAAGATCAACGTAAAATAGCATTTTTTTTAAAGCGGGAGGTATCCCCTTGCTTTTCCAAATTAAGACATTTCCTGTGCTCGTAAATGGGTGGAAATATACAACACAAAATGAGACTGGAACTAGAATTCTTACTCACGTGATTTGTCAAGAAAAAAGGGCGCGCTTTTTGCTGAATTTGTTGTGGTCCATTTTAACCATCGAGTTCCTGTTTACTGGGAATTTTAAGCCATGAATTTACGTCAAGAATTTCTGAAATCTGTTGAGCAGGATTCACCAACAACCTTTCTTGTCTTTATGGAAAAGCACGTGAGTGGATTGCATTTTAAAGGATCAGGGACAAATACTAAATTTGACGACGCATTAATTTAATTTGGTGGGCTGCAGATTTTTTTTTCGCAGAACGCCGAACGCCAAACTCAGCTCCGAACGCTATAGAATCGGTACATATTTGACGGTAATGTAATAACTGTACTTATAAATATACAAAACAACAACTAAAAGCTAACAATTTTAGAAATCGGCGTTTAGACCTAATCACTGCAGACATGCAATACCACGATTGAAAGCTAATTATTCGGCGTTCTGCAAAATACCCCAACCCTTCGTGTGCAGTTTGAGAAGAGGAGAAAAGCATTACTATCCAGTGTGAAAAAATCCCGAGTTGGATTGAGATCGACGTAAACTCAGCCAGTTGTGTCCTCTTATTTAATTAATCTGAGGTCGTTTTCGGGATTCAACCCATCCAGTGTAATAATCGAAAGATCAATTATTTATAGGGAAGATATCTGTTTACAAACAGTCTTTTTGTTCTCTAAATGTGCCAAACTTGAGAACAAAAGAATATCAAATCCTTTTTTTCAAAAGGCGAAGAGGCTCCGGTTGGCACATTAATAACAGGGGGTGATGTCAATGATATCTTCAATTAATTAATTGGCTAGATTCCAGAATACACTGCCACTAAAATCTAGAGATTAAAAACCTGCTCCCGCAGTCATCTTATTTGCATATGGTTTTTGCCAGACTGTTGAAGAGTTAACTGATTTGAGTGTAATGTGAACTGCTAAGTTTCTAGCCCATATGAACCATGTGAGCGTTAGCCCTACTGATGGAAATGGGCCCACACAAGGACAGAGAAAAACTCTAACCAGGGCGGGAATTGAACCCACGGCCTTCAGGTTAGATCACTGCTCTACCGACTGAGCTACAAGGTCAGACATTACACTCAACAGTTAAGCCTGTTCAGATTTAAGTGCTTCACGGCCAACGTTTGCAAAAACGTAACCCTTCCTTGTACTTGTACATGTTGAAGAGTTACTCTGGCAGTCACACGGTCATCTCATAAGCATACAGTCTTCGCCAGACTTTTGCCGAGCTGCAAATGTACTCCTGCACTCATCAAAGTTGCATTTTACAGTTCGTTAACTACACTTTTTACGAGATTGCGTGAAGAATATAGCACTCGCTTTACTGATTAAGCCAAATCGCTCATTTCAGTGATTACACTTTGAGCACTCTTTTACAATTTTAGCTTTTGTTGCACAGTTTTGTTGTTCAGATTTAAGTGCTTCACGGCCAACGTTTGCAAAAAGGTAACCCTTCCTTGTACTTGTACATGTTGAAGAATTACTCCGGCAGTCACACGGTCATCTTATTGGCATACAGTTTTCCCCAGACTTTTGTGGAGCTGCGAATGTACTCCTGCACTCATCAAAGTTGCATTCTACAGTTCGGTTAACTTTTTACAAGATCGCGTGAAGAATATAGCACTCGTTTACTGATTAAGCCAAAGCGCTCATTTCAGTGATTATACTTTGAGCACTCTTTTACAATTTTGGCTTTTGTTGTACGGTTCGGTTAACTACACATTTTACAAGATCTTGTGAAATAATTATATAGCACTCGACTAAAAATTTTAGCTTTTATTTTACGGTTCAGTTTACTACACTTTTCGACTGCGTGACTGCAGGAGCACTAGTTATACACCCCCTGAATTCCTGTTAGATTACGACTGTGTGACTGTGGGACTGCGGTAGCACTAGTTATACACCCCCTAAATTCCACTGAGCTCTCGACTGCGGGACTGCGGGAGCACTAGTTATGCACCCCCCTGAATTCCTCTTAGCTTTCAACTGCGTGACTGCGGGAGTACTAGTTATACACCCCCTGAATTCCTGTTCGATTATGACTGTGGGACTGCGGTAGCACTAGGTATACACCCCCTAAATTCCACTTAGCTCTCGACTGCGGGACTGCGGGAACACTAGTTATACACCACCTGAATTCCTGTTAGATTACGACTGTGTGACTGTGGGACTGCGGTAGCACTAATTATACACCCCCTAAATTCCACTTATCTCTCGACTGCGGGAGCACTAGTTATGCACCCCCCTGAATTCCTCTTAGCTTTCAACTGCGTGACTGCTGGAGCACTAGTTATACACCCCCTGAATTCCTGTTACATTATGACTGTGACTGTGGGACTGCGGTAGCACTAGTTATACACCCCCTAAATTCTACTTACCTCTCAACTGCGGGAGCACTAGTTATGCACCCCCCTGAATTCCTCTTATAAAGCTTTCAACTGCGTGACTGCAGGAGCACTAGTTATACACCCCCTGAATTCCTATTAGATTACGACTGTGGGACTGCGGTAGCACTAATTATACACCCCCTAAATTTCACTTACAATGTAGCTCTCGACTGCGGGACTGCGGGAGCACTAGTTATGCACCCCCCTGAATTCCTCTTAGCTTTCAACTGCGTGACTGTGGGACTGCGGGAGCACTAGTTATACACCACCTGAAATCTGCTTAGCTTTCGAATGTGTGACTGCTGGAGCACTAGTTTAAATACACCCACGAAGTATTTAGAATTATGCGACTGCGGAAGTGCGGGAGCAGTACCTTTGTAGCGATCAAAAGTGGCGAGGTATTCTAGAATCGCTCCAATTAATCTACTAAAAGTACTTATTTACTACTGCAAGTGTACATACATGGAAAACATACAATACATACCGCAGGTACATGCATTGCATTGTTACTTGTAATTCATGTAATGAATCAACTCAGCCCCCAAAAGATTCCATACATAGGTGATGAACACGAAAAATTAATTTTTATCGCATCCTTGATTATATTTATTTAGAAATTTATTATCTGACTGTACATCTACTAATTTTAATTATACACATGAACAGGTGCAAGTACAGTAATCAATTTTGTCAAGAGAAAACAAAACTAAAAGTCTCTAACCACTGTTTAGAGTAACGTGTATCAAAAGCCAGTAACTTAACGCAAAGATTAACCTTAGAAAATCAGATAAAGTTAACTGATTATCTGAGTTGTGGTTCAGGTCATTGATTTACCATGTCTTTAAATTTTCATGAAAAATCATTGCAGAAATCAAGAAATGAATCCTTTGATGTTGGAGAGTTGCTACAAACCTTGCCGAAGAGGGAACATGAGAGGTTATGGACTGGACTCCGAGACTTGACTCAAAGGCTGATATTAGCAAATCCAGTCTCATCACAGGACAATGTGGATTCTGAAGATGAGCAAGAAACAGCGGTATGCTTTTTTTTCATTTACATTCTGTAAACCTCCAAAAATAAACCTAATGCTTAGAATTACTGTATTTGCCAAATTGTACATGTGTACATGTAGTTTCCATTATTAATCCACTATCATTACACTGTAGCTCATTTAACTTTGTGTCAACTTTTCAATTTTTCGTTAACTGGAGTCCAATTAAAAAATGATGCTTTCTAATAAACAATTGAACGCCGAGGGATAACCTGAGTGTTATATTGACCAGTCAGCATTATAGCATTGGAAAGTGATGCTTGTTGTGATAATGGTAGGCAGCTACAATTATACAATGTACATGTAGGTTGGTATTATAATTATCAATACAAATTATACTCATGTTTCGAACATAAATCCATGCTTGTACAATTTGAAAACAATAATTAAGAATTCTCATGCCTGCCAAACTGGAGATGTAACCTTGACCACTTTCAGTAGTTCTTGGGATCTTCGATCTTTGCCCGCTAACTTTTAAAGTGGATAAAATGGAGCCTTGTTGCATATTCAAGTGCAATTTTGCTCCCTCTGGACTAATTTTATGAGACTGGGTGAGTCAATGTTAGATGAAGCTATTAATTTTGCTATAAATTGTTATGGAATCTTGATCCCAGTTATAGCTTGTGTGCAAAGGCAGTGTGGTGAGGTGGTTAGGGTCTCTTGGCCATTGGCTGGGTATGGCACATGTATGCCCACTCTTAAACTATGTCCCCTGGTTTTTAAATAGTCAACTTGTCTCTTGCGACCTGACATCTTTCATGATGTTTTGTGGAAGGCCTGTAAACTACTATAGCCTGATAGATAAATGTACATGTACACTGTATGTGCCTTTCTGGTACAAGCAAGGGCGGTTATGTTATAATAATAATTTATTTTTTACTCATTTTCTTAAATCATTTTTTTTTGCCATTCTTAGGAGCAATGGTCAGTTCTGGTGTCAACCTTGGAAGGAGTAACAACAGTGGCCCTTGCTGCTTTAGCGACATCAGAGAAAACTGCACGCTCTTCGTTTGCTTTTTTAGAGATTGCTGTCACTCTTCACGGTACTTTTTTCTCTAATTATTATTACCTGGCACCGATTCAAAGCATACATGTAGCTCCATAAGACTTGGAAAGAAAGTAATCTTAAAGGTTGAAAATCTTACAACATTTTTAATAATTAAAAGTAAAAATTAATACATGTACATGTACACTAGTGTATTCTCACATACATGAATATTGAAACCAATTTAAGTCAAAAGCAAGCTGATGTTAGTGATACAAGAGGCAGGTCTTAGTTCAAAAACCTGACAAAGTGCAAGATCTGACCCACTAAACCAAGAGAAAGACTCTTGAAGATGTATAATTATAGCTAGATGTATTGACCCATTGTTATTGACCCTACAATTCCGTGTGACCAGCCAGATTTCATGTGAGTGGCCTACAGTATTTCTTAGTTGGAACAGTACGAAAGGTCATGTAAATGTAAGAATAATCAATCAGCAAATGTAAGTTGTAAATGTAATTCGCATTATTCAGGGGTTTCAATGACTTTTCAATTTTGAAGTACATGTAGATGCCTGGGCCTATTAATGTAAGCGACAGTCACTCTTGTCTTTTGCAAGGGATGAGTGAAAGTCAAGGAAGAGTAGCTGGCGGTGAGAGGCATATTTCTGACAACATACGGTAGACGGCAGTATACCTCTGGTGACCAGCTTCTAATGAAATCCATCATAATTATTGATGGAAGGGACATAGTTTTTGACTGCTTAACCCTTGACACCTCAAAACTCCAGTTGATGAGTAAAATTGTCTGGCTTTAGACAGAGTGAAATCTGTCAAGTCTCACTCCCAGACTCTCCTGTATTTTTTTTTTACTCTAGGTCTTTTGATGTTCCTACCTAAAGGAGCTGAAGCTTTGCAAAACAACATTGCACGGCTGTGTGAACTTTGGTGAGTAAATTATTAATTTAAAGACTACTAACCCATTGACTTCTGAACCCCCCCCCCCCCCCCCCCTCCCCCACCATTGATGAGTCCTGTAAAAAATTAATCACCTAATCATCTGGCATTAGACAGAGTAAAATTTTACTCCTAGGAGTGATTGGGTTAATTAATATTGCTAACAGGTGATTCATTTGGATTAATTGACACATTTAAAACACATGCATTTACATCAATCAATCCAATTTTGATCCGGGTTTATCCCCGTAAACGGGGGTGGCCGGATTTACCCCACTTTGTCAGCAATCTTTCTACATGTAACTCCCACTCTCCATCTCACTCAATTCATGGTGTCCTTTTTCTCCAAACCAACGCTCTTCCTCTCCATCTCCACTTGCGCCTTCCACGTCTTCTTTGGTTGTCCTCGCTTCCTCTTGCCCTTATCACTTTGAACTCCAACGCTTTTCTCAGAACATGCCCATCATCCCTCCTCCACACATGCCCGTACCATCTCACTCCATTTGCCTTTGCCATATGAACCACTGTTTCCTTCAATCCCAACATCTCCATCAGGTCCTCTGTCCTCTTTTTCTCCATCAGTTTTGCACAACACATTGCTCTCTCAGTCCTTCTCAAAATTGCTATCTCATTTTCCCTCAGACACTATGTCTCACTCCCATATAACATCGCCATTCTTACACAACTCTGATAATCCATTCCTTTCACCTTCAGCAAGAGCCTTTTTGAGTTCAGCAACTCTCCACATTCCCTGAACTTCACCCAGCCAATTCTTGTTCTTGCTGTCACCACGGCCTTGCCGCCACCACTTGCATTCACCCTATCCCCCAAATAACAGAAACCTCTCACTGTTTCCACCTCTTCACACAACATCACTGGTGTTTCTGGGGCCGGTTCCTGAAAAGTGTAATAACTCTATTCCAGGGATAAATGTGCCTTATTCCAGCACATTTATCCCCGAAATAGAGTTATTACACCTTTCAGGAACCGGCCCCAGGTAGTACATCATGTACTGTAATTGCTATTTTCCATTGCAAATTTAATTCCCAGAAAACTGGGAATTAATTTCACAATCATTATGGAAAATAGCCAATTACCACTTGATATTCAATTGTATTTTACAGTTCAAAGCAGGTAGTTCCAGGGAAATACATGTGATTCTTCTTGATTATTGTTTTCTACCCTTACGAAGAGATTCCCTATAGCTGTATGGTCCAAAATATCTGGCTAACTCTAATATTTTTTTTGGAAAACCCTAGGAATAATACAATTGCAGATTTTTTGACAAAAATTAATAATTCAAAGCCAGTTTGCATAATGTAGATCAAGGTTCCTTTTGCAAAGTAACATGTAAAAGTTGGAAACCAGAATTTTGGGAGAAATATTGACCCCTCGGGAAGAGGCAATACCTCGTCTTTGCCGCGGGTAGTGGTCACATGCCACCGAGGTATACAATTTTTTTTTCCCTTGGTAAAACCAAGGTGCAATTTGCCGAGGGAAAGAACAATGATCTGTTGCACTTGTCAAATAAGCAGTTAAGACTGTCAAATTTTAGATCTCATGGGGTGAAGAATCGATTTTTAATGCAAGAAATTGTAATCAAAATGTGAAAAGGGCTTGATTTATGTAAGGACTCAAATGTTATAATCTTGCCTTGGTTTGGTTTGCCAAACGAAATAAGTCGTTTTTAAATGAAACTGTAAGTCACTGAAGAGAGAAGCACAGACACTGCATTTTACCTTACGACACACTCATCCAAAAAAATTGGTTTCTGCCTTGAGCGGGACTCAAACCACGTCTCCCTGATTACCAGTCGGGCATGCTAAGCCACTACACCATCAAGGCCACCACGCTGGCAACGCAGCAGATTAATGGGGTGACTTAGCGGCGAGGGGAACCCTAAGGCCCAACTTTTCTTCACGTGAGTGTGTATCCTTGCCTCAATAACCCCAAATGGGACTTAAAACAAAGTCAGTGATTTCACAGCAATGAAAGGCTTTTACATGTACTTAGTATACTATCTGCTGCGTTGCCAGCGTGCATAGTGGCCTTGATGATGTAGCATGCCCAACTAGTAATCAGGGAGATGTGGGTTCGAGTCCCGCTCAAGGCAGAAACCAATTTTTCGGATGAGTGTCGGAAGGTTACCTGTTTCTTTTGTTAAGGTTTAGTCAAAATTGAAATGGTTTCAAAAAATTGTTTTAAAATGGTTCAGGCGAGGACGTTAAAACGGAACAGACTAATTCAAATTGGTTTTTTCAGGTCTGACAACAAATGATCTTGTGCCCCGTAGCAGAATGGTTTACTCAAAGAGGGCACGATTCGGCTAATTGCAAATGACTTAACTCACCGGCAAATGATTTCATCAATTGTCAAATGGTTTAATTAAGAGACGGGCAATCGATTCAGTGCAAAGTCAAATGGACAAGACAAGACTAGACTGAAATGGTTTAGTTAAAGACTGAAGGAATGGTTCAACTAGTTAAAAAACAACTTAACTCACCACTCACTGGCAAATAGTTTAATGGCCGGGCAAGTGATTCCGTGCAATGTCAAAAATTAATGGACAAGACAAGACTGAAATGGTTTAGTTATTTTAAAGAACGAATGGTTCAACTAATCAATGGACAACTAAACTCACCGGCAAAAAATGGTTCAATCAAGTGTCAAACGGTTTAATAGCCGGGCAAGGTCAAATGGACAAGTCAAGACTGAAATGATTTAGTTGATGGGGGGTTTGACACAAACCCGACAGGCTTTTTACTGTCTTGGTGAAATTGTTTTCTTCCTTGTTTTTTGAGAGCAGGCCTAAATGTAACTACAGTAAGGGCTAAATGTAACAGATTAATGATGTCCACAGCGTGAAGATAAACAAGATTAGGTCCTACAGCTGTATGTTCCATTTCAGAGTTGTCTTCTTGATAGCTTCACTCTATTTTTGTATGTGAAATGAAAACTATGTTGAAGTGGGGTTTCGTAGAGAATGTAGTCTCCTTTGCAGCCGTCTTTCGGGATGTCACACAACGAGCTTTGCATGACATCCTGACCACATGACT
>NC_090876.1:21352871-21375371 GCF_036669935.1 Montipora foliosa
GGCGATAGATTCAAGATTGCTCTGATATAGTGATATTGGTTTGAAATCTTTTTGACAGCTTGATAATTGATGTTTATATTTAAACCTTGAAATGACAAACGTGGGCTATTAAATTCATTGTCATAACGACTATCTGGAACATAAATTTCAATGCAACATGTATATTTTTGTGGAAAGTTGTCTCATGAGTTTAAACAAATTCCAATCCCAACTTCCATGATATAAACTTGATCCATCCGTTTTTTAAGAACGTCAATAGCAAAAGCATTTTTGCGGACACTGTGTGGCATTTGGTTAAAATCTGTTTTAAGACTGTCCACTTCAATACGAAAATCATCACTAAGCTCATCGATGGTATCAGTTGCATATTTTAGAACATTTGTTCGATTTTCATGACTGGAAATAGGTGATTGGCCTATTTTTTGATCGACATATGTATTTGTACTATCATTTTTGTCATTAGGTATTGCCATATTTACTACCTGGTTATTATTAAGATTGAGATTTCCTGTAAGTAAAGTTGAACCATCCCTTTTCAAATATAATCTGGCAACTGAATCTGCTACTGTAGAAGCAGCTTCGTTCAGTTGCTGTAAATTTACAGCATCTGAATTGGCTTTCACATTTTTTGCATTAATTATTTTATTATTGCTCATGTTGAGATTGTTATTCATTTCTTGCATTCCATCTCTTAACAAAACAGTGTTTATATTAGGCTTAGATGCTAATTCAACATTCAGTAACTCCAGATTGATAGCATCTTTGTTATTTTGTGGTCCTCCAACATAAGTTATTTTATTATCACCAATATCAAGATTTCCTATCATACTAACAGATCCATCCTTTTTTAAATAATCAGATAAATTAACACTAGCAGAAGCCTGTAAAACTTTTTGATCAACATAGGATTTATTGACTAGTGCGTTCAAACGATTATCAAACCATTATCATGCATCATCAAATTGACTGAAATACCATTGACTGAAATATTGATATGGAATAGGTCACTTTTACCATCTCTTGGGTTTGATATATCCTCAATATGATTGAAATTCACTTTTAAAGGCCCTTCCATACCACTGTTTGATGAATTGCATTTTAAATAATCAGTGAGATTCAAAGTGAAGCTTGGTGAATCACCACCATTTGCATCTGAATTATATGTGCCTGGTTTTAAATCAGTTATTTTTTATTTTCCTTATCATAATTTCCATCAGGAGTCAAACCAGGTGGTCCTCTTAAACCTGGTAAACCACGTGTGTAAGTATGACCTGTGCTATGTTCATTGAATATTCCCATTTATATATGTTTTATATAATTCCATAAAAGTTTCGTTTGATATTTTTTCTTGGTTTATCAACATACGAAAAAGAATATGGTTTTTCAGTTGCGTTTTTATATTGATCTCCTAATTCTCGTAAAATGAAATTTTGTTCATTTGAACTTGGAAATTATACATACAAAAATGTGAACAATTCAAATGAATATTCGTTGGACAAGAATAAAAGCTTTGTGATAAATAAATTACTGAGCATTTTTTATGTCTACCTTGTATAAAATAGTCAATTAATGGTTTTTGATTTCTTAATAGTATGTAGTGTGTTAAACAAAAAAAAAAAAACAAGCTGAATGTGTTGAACCTTCAGGTTATAAACAAACAAAAAATGGTAGATTTATGTTTTATTGCACTTGTGCTGAATGTGGCATTAAAAAGACTCGATTTGTTAAAAAGAATAATTTAAACTTGGTAGCCCCTCATATTTAGAGGGGCTTTATAAAAATAAATTACAACCTATCATGGATGAATTCGATAGAGCAATGCTTCCAAAAAGCATGCCTGAATATGGTTTTGCATCTAATTTAGGTAACACAGCAGCTGATCTTTTTTTAACAAAAGGCATTTAATATCTTGGTAAAAAAGCTGTTGAGATGTGACGTTATTATGGATCAGAAGCATTAAGAAATCCTGCTTTACAAAAAAAAGCTATTGACTATGCTTTGGATAAAATCAATACAGCAATTCTAAATGTCGGATCACAAGCTTTGAATCAATTGTCAACAAAAATTAGACCAAAGAAAAAATATAAAACAAACAGAAAGACCTTGATGGTGGTCCTCTAGACATTTAAAAAAATTTATCAAAGCTTGGAGAACTTCATTTGAGGACTTCAACTGTGGACCTGGTACAAAATTAGAAGAGAGATTAAATAGTGATGATACAAAATATTGTAATCCTATCAATAAATTAGATGCTATTTGTCAAGCTCATGATATAGCATACAGCAAAGCCGGAGATGATTTGTCAAAAAAGCATGAAGCAGATAAGACTAAACAAGACGCTCTATTCGACAGAAAATGAAGAAAAATCTAGTGTAGTCGAAAGATGGAATCGTACGATTAAAAACAAAATGTGGAAGCAGTTTACTATACAAGGCAATACACAATATTTAGACTTTTTGCCTGAGATATTAAAACAGTATAATAACACTAAGCATAGTTCAATAAAAATGGAACCCACAGAAGCATCTAATAAAAAGAATCAAGGTTTAGTATATTTCAATTTATATGGTGATATGGAGCAATCATCATACAAACCAAAAGAGGTGATAAGGTTAGAATCATCAAATATAAAAGAAAGACTTTTGACAAAGGTTATACAACAAATTGGACTGAAGAGAAATTCACAGTTGATAAAATACTATACAGTAATCCAATAACTTACAAAATAAAGGATCTCAATAATGAAGAGATACACAGCAGGTTTTATGAGCCTGACTTATTAAAAGCAAAGCAAGATGTATTTAGAATTGATAAAGTTATAAAAAGAGATTATAAGAAGAAACGAGCTTTGGTAAAATGGAAAGGATATAGCGATGATTTTAATTCTTGGGTTCCATCGAAGAATGTAACTGATTTATGAAAAATAAGTTGTGGTAAAAAATATATAATTTTTTTCTGTTAAAATAATATAGAAGAGTTATTTGAATTATTTGCTTGGTAAATCTGATCCTTATCATGATGATGAATTAAATGATAGATTATAATCCTAATTGTAAACACGCATTGGAACAGATTTATGAAGATGAAGAAGATGAACTAGGATTTGATTCTGAATATGAATCAGATGAAGATGATAAACCCATTACTTACACTGATAATGAAGATAGTTTATTTAAAGTATTTGACATCATTATCAGTAAAATGTCTCTGAACTCTGCAGATGTTTAAATAAGATCTTCTGTTTAAATAAGATCTTCGAACGTTTTTAAACATCTGCAGAGTTCAGAGTCTTGTAAGGCATCCTGCACACAGGATTGCTTCGAGATCCTGGACTCTGCAGCCACTAAGTACCAAGTGAAGCTTAAGGAATCCATGTATATAAAATGGGAGAAGCCCGATCTCAACCAGCAGGTGAAACACATTAACCTGACTCTCTCCCTGTAAGGAACTAAGCGTCATTCATTTAAAATTTTTGTTTTGTTCTGTTTTGATTTAACACGCAATATTGACAACGCAATGTAACGAAGTTTGTAAGATCGCGCGCGCTTTAAATTCAACGGCGATTTCAAACTATGTAACACTGAAGATGACGGATGTACCGTCCAAACATGTCTGGAAAATTAAAGAAAGTTGTTATGTTTATACGAATACCATTGATTGTTTTTTCAAAATACTTGATGTTAGTATAAATACACAGGTGATTATACAAAATCGTGCGCTCTCATTGGCTCCCTATCTCGGATTATCAGCCGATAAATCACCTCGACGGAGAAAATGGCTGCCAGTAGTCGTTTTGCCACTGTAAGTGAAGATGATTTCGCATTGAAATGGTTTTTTTTTCTCTTTTTTGAAATAATCGCCTGTGTATTTATACAAAAGCAATTATTCGCCTCAGGCTCAAAATCTATTTAAATATTATAGTATTATATAAATTAAAATGGAAAACAAAGTTCATCATAAAACTAAATATTTTACTCAAGAAGAAAAAAAAACAAGCAATAAAACAATCAAAAACAAAGTAAATGCTAAATAAATCATGGCATTATTACATTAGCAGGAAAATGGACTCGTTTAAAAAGCAAGAAACACAAAAAAATCTGAAAAACATAGAATAATTTTTTAAATTTATTTGATTTTTTTAAAATGGCTTAAAGAATATTTTCTTGTAGTATAATATAAAAAATGAATGCAAAATTTAACTCAAAAAATTTATCAAATAAAAATATAAAACAAATATTAATAAAAGATATGAATAATAATTTAAACAAAAAATCAGGTTCTGGTTTTTTAAAAGATTTATCTCAAACATTTGCAAAAAGCAAAAAAAAAATAGGATTCAAATGGTCGGATCTTCTTAAAAAAGCATCAAGAGAAAATGTTATCTTCATTATAAATAAAAACGATGAAGTTTTACTAAAGGGTTTAATTCAAATTAAAAACAGATCAAATCTTTATAAAATTCACAAAAGACAAACAAATTGAAAAATTGGTGGAAGACAAAAAAAATTGTGTTTATAACTTTGATGATGATATATTTCAAAAGGAAAACACAAGTACACCAAATTACAAAAATTATTAGTACAAAAAATGTTCAAAATAAAACATTTAATTCTTTTACAAATGAATTTAAAATAAAAATGTCAAAATCGTTAATTTAAATAATGCAAAATATCTTTATTTAATATTTCAAGATATACTTGACACAGTAAAAAAAAAGGAAAATTAAAAAATAACGATATGTTCACAATTATTGTCCATAATGAAGATCTGACAAACCCAATATCAACAAAATTTAAAAAATAGAAGATTTTGGATAAAATGAAACGGAAGATTTGGTTAATACTGTTGAATATCATAATGTTTCATTAGGATGTGTAGCACAATCACCGTACCCACTTGGGGGTGACTCAGAAACATTTCCTGATTTATTCAGTTTAACGTCTTCAATGAAGCTATATTTTTGCTGAATGCTAAGGTTATCCTTGTTGATTAGCATACAGGGTGTAAAAAGGGTAAGCGACTTTCCTTTCTTGAGAAAACAAAGGAAAAGGATAGAAAAATAGGCAAATTTTGAGTGTAACGCGTAACACAATTTTCAAATTGAAAGTCTTCAAAACCATTTTTCATAAGAGAGAACAAATTATGTGGATTAACGGACAATAACCAGTGATAACACGCAGTAAATACTACATATGAGCCAAATTAAAACAGTTCAAGTTTATTAAAACACATTAAAAAGATTCAAAATTCCGTAGTTTCCTTACTGTAACGCTGTGTTTTGGAATTCTGGCGGTAAAGTAAAAGTAAAGTAAAGTGGTGCATTTATATAGCGCCCTTATCACAACGTCTCAAAGGCGCTTTACAATGATCAATTTACCCCCAGCGGACTGGAAGCATATACAGGCGCAAATTGCAGCCGCTTCTAAGCAGTCCATGCATGCTGGTACTCATTTTACCGACCTCGGAAGGATGGAAGGCTGAGTGAACTTTAGCGGGAAAGAAGATCGCCAAGTATTCCAGTCTCGGCAGAACAGGGAATGGAACCCGGGACCTTAGGGTTGGAAGGCAGAGATCTTACCACTGCGCCAACCCCTCCGCTCTGACCGCTCGGCGGTCACTAGGTTATAGTTTGAAACAAGTCTTCAATTGATATCTGTGGCTTCAAAACCATCTCAACTAAATGCTCATACCTTGTGCTTTAACATACAGAAAATTAGTTTGAAGGATCCACTACGAATGGAGAAATCACTCCTCAAAACAGTCGCTACGCTTTTTCTGTTCCGCAATTACGCAATAATATGTTTCGAGACCACTTCTTTCAATGTTGCTCCTGCTCCAACCAAGGCGTAAGTGGGTTCCAACCAAGCATTTTCTGAATGCTCACAAGTTCCACTAGCTATTTCCACAGTTTCGTCATCGTAGCTTTCAGGGTCGCGAAAATATTAGCCTTTGACTGAGTCGCTACGTTTTTTTTGACATGCCGGGCCATATTGAACCTAGTCTTGAGTGCCAGTGAACATCACAAATCTACTTCCCAAAGAAGCCATGATTTCCATGTGCTTCACAAGGCTTGGTAACCTTTCCTCTATGGATATTATTGGGAAGTCCACAATGTCTTTTTAGGGGCAATTTTCAGGAAATTGAGAGAGACATCTGCTCTGACCTCAAATTGTAAAGTGGAGGAAAAAAGTGGAGCAGAAAGCCAGCGTTTAGGGTGTCAATAGAACTAAATGAGGGGATGCTATCCTCCATGTAGTGAAAGCTTTCTGTTTTTACTTTTTATTTGCCTCAAAATTGACTATCTGTATGAAAGACCACGCCTGCAAGGGGTCATGGATAAATCAAAAATTCAGTTTTAACGGACCAAACATTATTTTCCGAACAATTAGAAAGATATGTAACTCTGGGTGTGAAATAAGCCAAAATAAGTGATTTTCACCCCAATAAACACAATTTCACAATTTTTAGGTATGTTACAGAAATGGGTACCGTGATCATGCTACTCATCTAGATAAAAGTGAAATTACTGTTCAAAGTGTAAAAATTCGTTCTGGTTTAGGCAGATTGAATTTGTCAAAAGATACAACAGCAAGAAAAAAATGTGCTATTACAATAAAAAATAATAACAGTATTTGTTTAGCAAGACTTATTGTTACAACTTATGCAAATGTAAAACCAGAAGATTGGTCAAAATCTCAATTACATGATGGATTTAATAAATCAAGAAATTTTACAAAAACTAAGCATTAAAATTACATTTAGAAGATGGTTTTGATATAAACGATGATGGCAATAATCTTGATGATGTAAATAAATTTTCAAAACATTTTAATATAGAAATCAATATAGATTCTGAACAATTTAACGAAATAGTTTATAGAACTAATAAAGGTTGCGAAGATAAAATTTATTTACATAAAACAAGAAATCATTTTGATGTTATTAAATCAATTACTGCTTTTTATAATGTTGCTTATTATTGCCATGAATGTAAAAAAACCTTTACAAAAAGAGATATGCACAAATGTCCATCAAAATGCTTATCTTGTTTTACTTTCATCAAAGAAAAAAAACGTGATGGAAATGAAATAATTTGTCAAAAATGTATCAGAAAATTTCATGGTGAACAATGTTGTAAAAATCATCTCAAAAACAGATCAAAAGGCAAAAAAGTTGATACTGTTGGTAGTTCAGTAGAAAAATGTTTAAAATGTGAACGAATAATTACTGGCAAATACGTAACCACTCACAAATGTGGTTATAAGGATTGTATACATTGTGGAAAGTATGTTAATATAGACCATAAATGTTATATGAAAAAAATAAAAGTGAAAGGCGAATACTTCACAGTTAACAAAAATAATTCATGCAAAATTAACAAATCAATAAAAAAGAAAGATTGGTGTTTTTCATGTAGATCATTTACTGAAAAATATATTTTTTGTGACTTTGAATGTACTCAAAATACTGGAACTCATGAAGTTAACTTTGCTATAGTACAAGATTATATTGGTAATGAATACATTTATGAGAACATTGATGACTTTTGTAAAAACACCATAAATGATAAATTTAAAGGATACATATTTATTGCACATAATAGAAAAGGTTACGGTGCTCACTTTATTTTGAAATGATTTATTGACCGAGGAATTAAACCATATTGTATATACAATGGAGCTAAAATCATTTTTATGGAAATACCAAAATTAAAAATTCGTTTTATTGATGGTTTAAACTTTCTTCAGATGCCATTGAAATCGTTTCCTAAAACATTTCGTTTAAATGAAATCAAAAAAGGATATTACATTACTACTCAAGATGCTTATACCGGGGGTAGTCTTTTTCATGTTCTCCAACATAAACATTATTATTGTCAAATGATCCATACAATACAATGTACAGACTGACATTCTATACTGGTCTCCATATCCGTTCATGTATGTAAGGAGTTCAATTATAATGAACTGTGGTAACTAATGATGAGTAAGTTTATTAATTTACAAATTCAGGTGTGTAACAATTTATGATTAGTTGAAGTACAAGTACACATGAATTGAGTCCATTAAATTAAATTTGAGTTCTTTCCTTGTAGACAGCTGATGTGAAGTGTGTCTGGAGCTTACGCCAGAGTCTTTTGCTGATGGATTTTGAAGACAACTCCTCTGCATGTTTGAAGCAAGTCCTAAACCAGTGCATGATTCATCCCACGTACCTGAAGTTGGAGGAGGTTATTGAACTTGTTGTGTTAAAGTGCACCTAACCCCAAAATATTTTTTTCGCTAAAATGAATCTTTGCAACTGCTCGAAACGCATTGCGGCCATTTTTTCATTTTTCTAACAAATCCTGGCATTTTATAGGCTTCGAAAGTTCCGAAAATCCAATCATCTTTTGTTCACGACCGAGTCAGAAGGGGAGTGGGTCTATTCCTGATTTGACGTCACAAACTGATTTACATTGCATTAACTCTTTGTAAAAATGCATGCAAAGTAGATTGTGACGTCAAATCAGGAATAGACCCACTCCCCTTCTGACTCGGTCGTGAACAAAAGATGCTTGGATTTTCACAACTTTCGAAGCCTATAAAATGCCAGGATTTGTTAGAAAAATGAAAAAATGGCCGCAATGCATTTCGAACAGGTGCAAAGATTCATTTTAGCAAAAAAAATATTTTGGGGTTAGGTGCACTTTAAGTCATTAACCCATTCACACGTCAAACGCCCTAGGGTGCCCCTATTGACAAGTAAACTTGTCTGGCGTTAGACAGTGAGAGTATAACCTATTAAGTGTCACTCTCAGGGTTCAGTGGGTTAATAATTGTTATACATCATGAACAAGCTTATGACAGCAGAAATCTTTTAGTAAAGCAACTGTGGTGTTTCAAAAACTACACAAAGTCAAGAGGCACTGAAACACGGCTTTAGAACGCAACCAAAATAATAATCATTTAATTTATCATTGATCTTAAAACCTGAACTTACATGTACATATAGTTACATGGGAGGAGTTCCTGATTGACAGGTGTTAGAAATTTAAAGACTACACCACCAAACCCCTTGCACAGAGGAACACTGTACCATCTTTGGACAAGAAACCTTACAATAAGCAATTCCTTGTACATGTAGCATCTGGATGAGAAAATGCCTGGGCTATGTACGTAAGAATTATAAGGTACTGCAGTTTCACAATAGCCGTAAAAATATAGCCAAACCACAGTAGGTTCGTATTGCATTCAAACCCAATGTCTTCCAAAGTATGCAAATAGCTAATTGTGTGGAAAAAGAATGTAAGTGCACAGAAATTTCACACCAATGCTGAATCAGTCTTGATCCCCTCCTCTTAAGCATCTAGCTTGGCTGCTTACAGATTATTTTGCATAACCAATGACTCTTGTTTATTGTTATCAAAGGGAAGACGTTTTCTAAGCTATTTGTTTGGCTTAAACCCTGACCTGTCCAAGGAGTTTCACAAGACAATCAAAAATCAGATCCCATCTTGTGCTGTGTAAGTTGCATTTTGACAACAGTGTACAATGTTACACTCGTCTAGAATCTGCAATACACTGTATGCATGTATGTTACATTACCAAATGTGTACGAGGGAGAAGTAATATCATTGTACAGCATGCTCTCATTGTGTCATGACAACGTGATAATGATGATGATTATATTGAAATAAACATGCTGTCCATTTTTGCAGGAATTCCCTTTATCTGTATGGTGAGGTGTACTTCCGTGCTTGGAGAGTTGCTTCTGGAGTGTACTTAAAGGTTTTTTTTTTTCTGAATCACAATAAGAGTAAAATGTTGCATTATAATCCACTCTATCATCAACCTGATGCTCAGCAGATTGTTACACCATTGCGCTATAACTTGATCTGATGGAGCAACTAAGTGTTACAAAGAGTATTTTGTGCAGTAGTTACACGAATGTGAAAACATGTAAGGCTTTATTATATTTTGGTCAGATTATTCTCTTCATTAGCTACAGAGCTTTGAAATAGGGGATTCATTTATATGTATATGATATATAACAGTTGTATGTAATACATATCTTTAGCAAGCAAGAAGGCAAGCTTTTGTTTCTTATAAAGGTGCTGGAAGAAAACTGCATTCAGGACCTGATGTATTGCGCTGTGCATGCTCAACGCACAGGAACTCAATCCATGGCATCCAGACTTCGAAAGGTTTGCTATTGCTGTTCATAATTCTGTCATATTTATTAGGTTTTCAAACTGGCACATTGTGTTTCTAGCATTCTTATTGGTTGTTTAAATCATAGTTATCAGACGTTTTACAATATGATCACATCAAGTATTGATGAAAAATGTTCAAGTATCCAAGCATTCAGAAGTATTGAAATTTAAGCAATTTATCATTTTATTGATGTTGGTGCTACTGTACATGCCATGTCATGGCTAGTTACATCGTCAGCATGAATTCATTTTAAATGAACCGGAAATTTTTACAAAAATGTTGAAACCAACTGTGTCTTTACAGTTGAGATCTACTTATTGAGAGAAGATTAAGACCACATTTGTATACATGTACCTAGCAGTCTACTGGATTGCTGTCACTTTTTGTACCTGTACATGTACTTTGTTCTTGGCCCGTTCCTGTATGTGGCAAATTATAGAGCCACATGTATGATATCATTTGACATTCGTTTTTAAAGCCCTTTGTATTGATAAGAGATAAAAGGCTGAAATTAAAAATACCGATTCACCTAATAAGTCTTCACTTTATTGGCAGGTTTTGGAGTACTTTAATAAGCAAAAAAGGCAGAGGGGGGTAGATGAAGCCCTCCTTCGACTGTATCAGCCAATCATATGGAGAGCTTTTAAGGTACACTGTAGTAGGTGTTTACGGTAACTTTCAATTGACAGCATAAATTTGTGGCAACAAATGCATTTTGTAGCTGTGGCCAAAAGTGCCTGGGACTAATAATAAAATAGGAAGGGCCATTTATAGTAAGTGCATGTTTTCAGCCAATATCGTAAGTTCTTTTGTTTTTCCAATTCAAAGGTGTAGCAAGCAGTATTTTTTGCAAAGCTTATCTTCTTGAAAATGAAGCACAATTCAGAGAAAAATAGAACAGAACAATGTTCTTAATTAAGGTCATTTCCAGGCAACTTGCAAAATTTCACCTAGTTTTGAGCAAAACTGAAAATCGGCAGGAAAAAGTCACTATGTTTATGACGAAAGAGTGACTGAGGTGGTCCTTGCACTTATCTGGACAATTTAAGCAATCATGCCACTTTTAGACACCTGAAAAATTCAGACAGCTTCAGCAGGATTCAAACCCATGTCCACTGCAATGCTTGTGTAATGCTCTACGAACTGAGCTTTGAAGCAACTCATTTGGGAGTAGGTCATTTTGTTGGGCCCATGTTTATGTGAGTTCTTGAATACCTGATAAGGAAGACCAGGCTGTGATGAGACTGTTTTGTCATTTCACGTGATGAAGAATAGGCCCAGTTTTTAAGAGGCTACTCCAGTGAACTGACATGTGCTGTATGTTGGGCCTCTTGTTCATTGCCATTTTTGGGCATGCCTATATGTATCGAACCTGTGTATAAAAGCTTTGAGTGTTGAGGCACCAAATTTGCGTTCAGTTATTGTGTTCAATAAGTGTGTGTTTCCTGGTGCTTACAATGTAAGTAATAATAATTTGTTAAGTACCAAACTATTTGATCTCGTGACGAGAACTGGATTTCAAGAACCTAACCCTAACCCTAAAACCATGAGAGTGTCATTACTAAAATGAGGGTGAGGTCAAGGGCGAGGGTTAGGGGTAGAGTTAGCCTAACCTACAATTGTAGACCTAGGTTAGACCTACATGTACATAGAGTAACCTAGACCTAGGTTAGGCTAACCTTAACCTCACCCTCACCCTCATTTTAGCAACACCACCATGGGAGAAATTGGTCAGCTAAGAGAATTTGACCAAGCGAAATAGTTGTTTGAAAGGTTACATGTAAATCCAGCTCCTTGAGTGCAGTCTTGCTAAGGGAAATTGGACCGGAGACTCGTGACCTTCTGAGAGATCTTTTGACTCTGGACAAGCCAGTTGCTAAGTCATACAGGAATTTGTGGAAATTCTCAACAGTCATCTCCATCCAAAACCTCTTATGACCGCTGAGCAGTTTAATTTTCATAATAATATAATTGTTTTTGGAATGACTCCAGATCTTGGGCAGATTTTGCTGCACCACTGAAGAATCTCACAGCTCACTGTGGATTGCTAGAAAACTTCTGGGCGAGAAAACCTTGGATTTGTCAGAGCACTGGAGATTGCACAATCCAAGGAAATGGCCAAAAAGAACTCCTCGAGACTCAAGGACTTAGGATGTTTTGGGGATGCTTGGGAAAAAAGCTCATAAACCCAGGAAATTTACCAAGGATAAGGGAGAGAAGTCTAAAACTGCATGTCATCGTTGTGGGAACACTGAACATGGCCGCTATGAATGTAAATATGAGAAATATTGCTGTGATGCATGTGGTAAATTGGATCATCTGAAAAAGGTTTGCCAATCCAAGGAGTCTAAGGATGTCAGGTACATCAAGACTGCTGGTAACTGTGATATGGTGCTTGATTCCTTAGGATCTTTACAAACTGTGAGCAGGATTCCCAAGCCACTATTGTAACTATGATAGTAGAAGGCAAGGAATTGGTATTGGGATAGGACATAGGAGCATCCGAGACAGTCATGCCCAAGAAAATGTTTAAGGAGAAAATGGGTCATCTGAGGCTGAGGCCAGCGTGCACCTCCCTAAAACCGGAGTACTAAGTACTGCGTTAACTTTATGTGGAGAAACTGAGGTGCATGTATCACAGCCAGAGTGCTAAGTTACCTCTAATTGTTGCTGAGGTTGATGGAAAGCCTGCTATTACTGCTCGTAACTGGCCGAGTGTTGTTAAGGTGAACTGGTCCAAGGATCTTTTTAATGTTTCTTCTCTTGATTTAGTAAACTGACTGCTAGGTATAAGTGTGTTTTTGGTCCTGGCCTGGGAAAAATCAAGGAGTTCGAAGCCAGGCTGTGTTTTCACTCGGAGACTAACCCTAAGTTTCATAAGGCCAGACCTGTGCCTTACTCCTTAAGACCTGCAGGGTTAAATCCCCTAGAGAAGGAGGCGGTTATGTGTTCAAGGTGTCATGCATTGCGTGGGCTGCCCCAGTTTGGGTCGTGTCCTAGCCAAGTGGCAGTATACGTCTATTTTGGGAAGTGAATTAAGTGTTGAATGCTGACAAATACCGCGTACCAAATCCCCGAGACTTGCTAAGTGCTCTGGTAGGAGGAACAGATTTACAAAGTTGAATATCATTATGCATATCAGCAGTTGTTACCGTCCTCAAGTGTACTGACAGTGTTGTGTTACATCAACAACAATTGATTACTGGACGAAATGACCAGGACACACCTTCCCAAAGCAGGTTGTTGAGTGGTCATGGCAGTGTCGAAAGATTAGACAGAAATTGTCCATAGTACTGAAGCACTCCAAGGAAGGGCTGCAGCTCTGTAACATTTGTAGATGATGGGGCTTTAACAATGGCTCTCAGCTTCTGGACCCCCTCAGCATCAATCACATGACCAAGAAACTGGGCCTTCTCCTGCAGGAAACTACACTTGGATAAGTTAAGTTGAACTCGATAACATTCAAGCCTACTCACCACCGCCTCGGACCGATTTGGGTGCTCCTGGTCATGGCAGCCAGAGTGCCAAAAGGTTTTGGAGTCTGCAAAGGAACTGCTGCAATGTTTGAAGGTTCTTGCTGACCCTGATGTGATGCCTCTTCGTATAGTGTTGGAGTTGTGTTATCACATTTGATGCCAGGTGGCAGGGATTTCAATAAAAGCTGGTTTCTACCACTGCCTATAGAGCCTGTAGAAACTCGTTATTATGTCCTGTAATTTTGGAAGAGAACATGGTTTGATTGACAGATGACTGATTCGTTTTGATAGAGTTTTGTCGCAGTGAACATTTTTGCTTCGGCTTGAGTGTGTTTTTTTGGTCGTTTTGGAACAAAGAGTCGATCAAAACTATCTTGAAGATTTGTTTGTTTGTTATTTAACAGAGCCTCGTGCCACTGAGCGTTTAGCCAACGATTAGGCTGCACGGTGATCACAGCCACTTATGGAAAATGGTTTTTAAAGCCCTGGTGTGGTAAAGAGAAGTACCTTTACGGAAGGAAGTTTTACCTTAGAAACTGACCATAAGCCAATCTTGACCATTGTGGGTCCTAAGCCATCAGTGTCAACCCTGGCTTCCGCACAGCTGCAGAGATGGGCTTTGATTCTGCAAAGGTGGTTTCTGCAAAACAACAGAACATATCAATGCAGATGGGTTATCGAGACTCCCAGCTGACAAGGCTAGCACCAAGGTTTTCCATTTCACTTACATGTATGTGAATGATCTCCCAGTAACAGCTAGTGATATTGATAGTGCAACAAAGAAGGATCCAGTATTGAGCAAGGTGTTACAATTATTGGTTAAATTTGGTTGGCCACAACAAGTACAGGGGGATTCCCCAAGCCCCTACTTTACCTGTTGAGGTGTCTTGAACTTTCTAGGGAACAGGATTGTGTTCTCTGGGGGTTTCCAGTTGTGATCCCCAAGGCATTACAAGACAGGATCCTTGAAGACCTGTTACATGTGGTGGCTCTGTCTCAACAAGGCAATTGAGTCTGTGGTGCGAAATTGTACAGCATGTCAGTCTACTCCGAAACAGCCTGTTACTTCACGCCTGGTTACATGAAAGTGGCCTGTCGGAGTTTGGCAACGATTGCACATGGATTGTGGACTTTCTTGTGGTGGCAGATGCCCATTTGAAGTGGCCAGATGGATTCTCTACAGGATCTTCTACCACCCATAAAATTACTGAGGTTTACTGAAAGTTTTTGTTCTTGGCATATGGTCTTCAGGAGGAAATTGTATTCCTGGCTATCACCATGCATCAAATGGGAGGGCAGAGAGATACGTTCAGACACTGAAACAAACCTTGCAGACGACTACTGTAAGATTAAACGAGGAAATCACTTCAGCAGTGGTTATCTACAGCTGCAGTTTTCTGTTCTACACTGTCACTAATCCTACCGCCCTGAGTTGTTCCTTAAGAGGAAACCATGCACCTGACTTTCCCATCTTCAACCAAAGCTGGCTCAGCATAGTTTGCCTTTCTTCACTTTCACTAATTCTACCTCCCTCCTACCAGGGAACGTCAGACTAAGGTAAAGAAGTGGCATGACAGTGGCTGCTCCAAGACTCGTGAATTTCTTCCAGGCGATCAGGTACTTGTGCACAACTTCAGAGGAAACGATAAGTGGCAGGGTGTTACAGTGATTTTGCGGATAGGTTGCTTGGCATACAAAGTACGAGTGCAGGAACGCATTCGCCATGTGCACATAGTTCTGCTACTACATGCAAGTCCCAAGCAAGAAGTGATACCTGTCTTACCCAACCTTAGGGGTAACCCTTTCCAAGTTGCCTGAACCGTAACCACCTACTAGACCTTCAGACCCAGGCTCCGCTCCTGTTACTGAGCTGTCCTTACCTGCAGTTACTATTAGCTCATCAGAGACACCCAGACGGTACCCAAATGTGTTTGCCTAAGTTGGTAAAAGGCCTCTGCTTGTAATGAGTGGAACTTAGTGGAACTTAGTGGAACTGTTTATTTAAGTTGAAAAATTTATAGGAAAAGGGAGATGTTGTATGTTTAGCTTTGAATTGAGTGTTGCTCAAGGTATTAAATGTGTGTTCAGTTATTGTGTTCAATGTGTGTATGGGTTCTTGGTGCTGAAGTAATTATTAACAATGAGCTATGCTAAAATTGTGCCTGATTGAAGGTAAGAGCTGGAATCTCAGAGTTTCATTATCATCCTGCTTTATCTCTAGGTTCCAAATCCAATGGTAAGAGCAAATGCGGCAGCTCTGTTGACAGATGTGTTTCCACTTCAAAATCCAGATGCGGGAAATGAACAGATTGATGCTCTGCTGCAGAAGCAGTTTGACATTCTGAAAGTAAGGGCACAAACAAAGTTCATTGTGTTGTTATTTACTTTTTACCAGCCAAATAGCCCGCATGGCAGAGGCATGCTTCATTTTCCTCCCTAACAAGAAGGAAAGGATACCTTTGCACAGACCTTCACAACTTTGATGAATAGTAACTCTTAATTTGTTAAAGTCCGCTATAACCAGTTTGAATTTAATGCTTGCCTGATGGCAGAAGAGTAGAGGTGACGTTGCATGGATGTTGTGTCATGCATGCATGACAGAACATTGGGAACGTGAGGTTACCTTCTTGCTAGAGAGTGATAGAGAGGGAAATCAGAGAAACCTCTGCACAGTGTTCAATCAGACTTTGTGCAGGGCTGATGTTTGAAGGATTAGTCTTCCACTGAAGGGTTTCATAGAGAAATAAAACTTTTTTCTTATGAATCGGTGTGTAAATCCGTTCAGCTTAGTTAACCTTTTCACACCACATTGTATATAGTTCAAGTTTTCAAAATATCTGACTGCTGAAGTATTGTGATAAAAACAGGGAAATGTTTAATGGTTTATTGTTGAGGCCTGGTGGTCAGAAGAGAATCTGTTTCGCTAACCACCAAAGTTTGGGTGGGCAAGTACAGTTCAATGTGATCTTGAAAGGAATGATTATTTCTGTTATGGAACCATCTACATGTACATGTATGGAAGTCGCGAAGAAGTGAAAATAAAAGTTGAGGCTTGAATGGGACTTGGACTTTATTTTACATCTGTAGATCAACTGTGAAAAAAATAACTTTATTCTTTAAAGCATTGCATTGATACTTAGCTTCTTCATTTACCCAGGTACATAAACTTAAAGCTTATTATTCCTTTTGATAGCCCTTCTGTTTAGGGTCATTTAGCCCAACGGGAAGTTTATTGTTCTCAGAAATGGCATTTTTTATGTGACATGTGTTCATTATATTTCAGGATCTGCTTGAGGACCCATGCCCTACTGTCAGGGCCACTGCAATTCATGGTGTTTGTCGTATCACAAGTGTTTTCTGGGAATTAATTCCTGCACACATCATTAAGATGTTCCTTTCAACACTGGTGAGAGAATTTTCCCCGCATAGGCAAAAATGTGCAGGTGCAGGTTTATGCCAAAATGACTAAACTCCATGCAAGCTACATGTAGTTCCACTTTCACAAAGTTATGAACCTTTAACCACCAAAACAAGCAAAAAAGAATTCCAAGTAGACATTTCGAAATAAACTTTTTTCTGTGGGGAGCTTCAAGTAGTGCATTGAGAAGAAGCTGTTGGCATCGTGCGAATTTTTTTTCATTTCAGTACAAAATTCATATACAGGTATTTACCATTTTCAACAGATCACTGACCTGGCTTTTGACATGTCTTCTAGTGCTGTTAGAGTGGCTGTTTTTCAGGTGTGCTGTTTGAAGTATTAAAATAAATTCTATTTTCAAGTTTTTATTTTATTTTCTCCAACTTGTTTCTGGGTTCTTATTTATCATGAAAAATCTAGAAAGCTGTGGAGTCAAAGGAATTCAATCTTTTCCTTTTCCAGTAAATCATTTTTGTCAGGTGGGTTTTAAGTGTGAAAACTTGATCCCATTCATAACCTGAAATTAATGTAAAATTGTCTTGAGGGAAAACGTTGTTTTCAACTACATGTATTTTAGAAAGCAATCATTGCTCTTTGTCGATTCAATTTCTCCAAAAAGGCGAAGTATGGCTGTCATACTTTAAAAAGTTGTCAAAATTCGATCAATGGCTTTTGAATGCAAAAGATTACCTTACATTCTTTATTGTCTATATACACTGTACACTGTACTAACTTGATTAAAGTTAATTATCATTGTTCCATTTTGCTTGAAGGGTTTAAAAGTCTTGCTGGACAATCGCCTCAGTCACCCTCTTCTCAAGACACTGTTTGTTCATCTGCAAGACTTTGTGCATGATTCATCAGAGAAAGTGCGAATTGCATTTCTAGATGTTCTTATTTTTGTCAAAGGCCTGAAAGCAATAAAGGTCAGTTAAAGGACATTGTTTTGTTTTTGTACGTTTACATTTTAAAGATAGGAAAGACTGACTTCTTATAACTGAGGCGACAAGGACACTTAAATAATAACTATTATTCATACCGTAGAATTCCGAAGTAACAGCCCCCGTTACTTTTGGATTTAACAGGGGTAAGGGGCTGTTACTTTCAGATAGTTAAAAAAAACGGTTTGTAATTCAGTAGTGCTCTATCAAAAAGGACACGTGACGTGAGATCAAAAGTTCATTATAATTTATTTAGTTGTTCAGATTACTCTCTGGTTACGCAACCAGACAAAACCAGGCTGTAACAATTTTAATAAGTTTTTTGCCTGACAACGTGCAACGGAGATGGGTTTCCGACATGTATTTTTCGTATTGATACTCGCAGGTGTAAATGACTTAAGTCAGTAGTGAATGCGTTCGTAATGTGTATATCGTAATATGTAAGTTAGTGTTCGTAAATTTTTCAGTAGGATTAAGTTAAGTTAATAATAAACGAAGGATCCCAAAGGTTTCTGGCTTTGCTGAGGCCACCCAGGATGTTCCATCCACATTACACATTACGCTTACAACATGGTAATTCGTTTTTAGTTCAGGAAAACTGAGACAGTATTTTCTGTATACCTTACGATACCGTATTAGAGTTTTCCCACGTTCCAGTTGCTGCATTCCAGGAGACAATTGTTTGATATTCCGCTGTAGTTTTCTTAATCAATCGATCCTCAACTACGCTGGTACATGAAAGACAATACAGATCAATGCAATGTACATGTTATTGCTTTAAATGACATTGTTGAAGGGGACGTTACTTTCGGGATTCAACGGAAGCGTCAAAAATTAACGTTACTTTTGGGGAGCTGTTAGTTAGTTTCAGAATTCTACGGTAGTCATTTCATCGTATTTCATCATTTCATCACTTAAATTTCCTATTAAGTGAACTTCAATACAATAAATTTTACTAGTTCAAGACCAACCTTCCTGACACATTCATACCATAAGGACTTGTCAGCCTTGTCTTTCTTTAACACCTCAGCGTTTCCTCCTTTTCCTGTTGACAGTTTTGGGACATAGTACCACTTGAACAGTTACTTTGTCAGCTGGAGGTTGAACAATCTGCATCAGTAATCAGAAGACTTGTGAAGCTGCTTGTGAATTCATTTCATCCAACAGGGAAAGGCCCTGATGTCCAGGTGAAAATTGCACCCCTCCTTCTCCTTCCCACATCTTAAGGAATAATGTTAGCACCAGGATTCCACTATTTTAACAGCATTTGGGTTTGGTTGAAAAAAAAAAACAAGACAATAGCCTGGGACTGTAGGTTTTCCATACGACAGTTAACTTGGCCTTTAAATCCTGTTAACTCCCCATAGCTTCACATTTCACAAGACTGGCTGCCATATTAGTTCCATATAATGCTCTTACTATCCCATATCTCCCCCACTTATGGGCCAGATATGGGCCATAAGTTGCCATATCAAACCCATACTTTCACTTTGATATGGGCATGACAATTTGCATGGGTGTGTTAACGTCAGTTCTTGTCCAGTCCATGATGTAGAAAAATTTTAAGCCATCCTGTCAGATTTACATGTAAGTTAAACCAATTAGATTCAGAAGACTTCTGTAACCATGCACTATGTAAGGTTCAACTAAATGTAGTATTCAGCTGAAATCATGGACTTGAAGCACAGTGGAGCTGCATCCTACATGTATAACACGCATTTGAAACAAATACTTTGATGACAGCTCTGTATAAATGGATGGTAATGCTGAACGGTAATCAAAATTTCAAATGCAGAATGTGAAAAAGCAAGGTTCATTTACTGTATGTATGCTAGTTGAAAAAATATGTATCACCAAATTAAAGTGAGCACGTTTTTTTCAGTAGAACACCTAAAAGAGCTTTACCTACTTAGCCAACCAAACATGAGTGACTGCTATAAAACAGAAATCGTTGCCTTGAAAGTTAATATTTTACTTCAACTTTTCTTAAATTTTCTTACAGATTTCTCGCTGTTCAGCTCTTTGGAAATCCAATCCTGTTGCAGCCAGAAAGTTCTACCAATATGTTCATCTGCACTCAACAGTCTCAGCGACAGGTTGATTTCATCATTTATTCACCATTTGGCCACTCCAAAAATGCTATAATATTCACCATTCTTGTTTAGTAAGCTTTGCATTAATTATTTTAATAGTTTCACAAATTAGGATTTCCTTTTTCATTTACACATGGGGAATGTGAATCTGCACTGTTGTTATCTCTTGATTTCCATATGTCTGTCGTCGAATATGAATAAATAATGTGCTTACCTTTCCAAGCAAATTCACGATGCCATACTCATCAACTGTATCCATACATGTACCTCATGGCCATCACATAGAAATCATTTCTCATCACTGTTAAGTTGCTCAATCTTTTCAATATCAATCAATCTCACATTGATACTGCAAACCCCACTGATAAAGGAAAAGGGTTGAGGAGATGAGGAAAGTGGACTGTGCTCTGGACGGAAGTGGTGGATCTATTGCATAGGAGGTATCAGGTTGTCAAGAAGGGGACAGTTGCTTTGAGTTCGTTGATGAAGAGGAAGATCGACACCGGAAGCACAAAAATTTGATGGTTGTAGTCAATGGTGTGAAGGTTAGACAGAACACCTGGTTCAAGTCAAAATTAGAATAACCAAAGTCAGATGTACAAGGAGTTGGCAAGGGGGATTGGGTGGGCAAGGAATGGTCATCTCTGTTATGGAACCATCTGCATGTATAGCAGTCACAAAGAATAAAAGTTGATGCTTGAATGGGAATTGGATTTTGGTTGGTTGGACGAGGCAAGGGACAGGATCCCTGGGTATTATGGAGAAACAAGAGGAAGTAATGATTAGTGTCAAGGGTTTGCAAAATTAAATTGGGAAGACGCCAAATTGGTAAGAGGGTTTGGTGTAAGAGGTTTAAGTTATTATGTTGGTCGATTTCAGAGAGTTTGCAGGGTTGTTTGGACAGTTGGGAAGTGCCGGACCAAATGGTTAAGGGGAGGATGGTGTTGATAAAGAAGAATTATGCCAAAGGAACAGTGACTAGCAACTACAGACCAACTGCATGTTTGCCATTGATGTGGAGCTGCTCACTGGAACCTTGGCAGTGACGCTGTATGGACAAGGTGTAGGCAGAGATGTAGGGGTATGACGAATCAGCTGTTGATAGACAAGACAGTGATGGGGAGGCTCAGGCGAAGAAAATTTGTTTGGCGATGGCGTGAATAGATTATTGCAATGCCTATGATATGGTACTGCATTCACTGATTGTTGACATGTTGGAAATGGTGAAGGCGGCTGACAATGTGAAGGATTTGTTTTGTAGTGGCATGAGTAATTGAAAAACCGTGTTAACGTCATATGGGCTTAGTGTTGGGTGAAGTGGATTATTTCAGGGGGACTGCTTGTCTCCACTGTTATTTGTTCTCTCAATGATCCCTCTCGCCGTGTTTTTGAGAAAGGAGAACATTGGATACAAGATTGGAAAGGATCAGACGTTGATCAGCCATTTGTTGTTTATGGGCGATTTGAAGCTTGAGAGTTTGATCAGTCTGTTTAGGGTTCAGGCTTCCACAGTCATTGAGACCACCTTAATCCTCCAGAAGATGCTTGCTCTCTAAACCCCAGGTCCATGACCGAGGCTAAGCAGTGTTTGACCTGCAGAGTTAGAGCACCATCTCCATGCAGTTTGTTTTGTTCACACAAGGTGAAATACCAGTATCATCACGATAATACCAATTTATTTACTTATATAATTTTTAGATTAGTACCTGTCTGTTTATCTATTTCATAGCCTTTTTCATATTACCAGTTGCACAGCCTGCTTCGTTTACACGGTACACGTAGCTGTGCTATATGCTGGTTGTGCATTCCTCTTATTTCTTTCAATTAATTGAAATAAATGATTCAATAAATGGATTTTCTTTTAAAACGTAGGCATTTTTCTTTCATTTTGTCAAAGCTGGATCTTTTGTGAAGTAATATCTTTATCTCATTCTTTAGGCAAATTTATGTTGTGTCTTTGCCAATGTTTGGTGAAGTTTACAAAGAACCAAGGTGATGAAAGCAGCCTGTCTCTTGGGGCTGATAGCAACCCAGGTTTGTTTACAAAATCGGTTTTTAATTGCTGTATTCTATTTAAACTACCTTTTACATGTATTTTTACATGTAATTCGGAAAACCAAGACTAAAGTACAGTAAGTCATCTTGTCAATCACAGTCAGCGCGGACATTTGATGCTTCGATCCAGATGCTGAAGGTACTTCTGTTTGGACTAGCAAAATATCAACTTGGCCGTTTCCAGCAAGTTGAGTATGCTGCATCTAGAGTAGGGCAAGAAATTGCAGAGTGTCTGGGGCTGTACGGTTTGGAAAGGTTCATAGTAGAAATATGTGTATCTCATTCTCTTGCTCCTTGAGTCAAGCAATAAGCATCGTATGC
>NC_090876.1:21380371-21392871 GCF_036669935.1 Montipora foliosa
TGTTTGGTTATCGCTGGATTCTTGCCTTCATCAGCGCTTCCAACTTTCTGGTAAGTCTGAAATCCTTTCAGTTTTGTGGCGGTCTGCCAAAACCAAAATGTGATTAAGACGTAACATTGATTGTAGGTCACAGTCAGATCTCAAAATTTCTTTGTCTAACAAGGTGTAAACTAGGAGCGGCATAAAGTAAGTTCTTCGCTCTATGTGTCCGAAATAGATCTAAGTATACCCCAGTTAGTTTGTGGTGTTTCTGTCCCCTAATGATTTGGAGAGCACACATGCAAATAGCGTCGTTTGCCCCTCGTTGAAAGTTAGTAGGCTCGATGACAAGGATCTTGGTATCCTTGGCTTAAATTCACACCTTCACAGGAATCTGTGGTGAAGACTTAAGTTGTGTGTTTAAAATTTGAACCAGCAATAATATCAGTACTTAGATCAAACGTTTTAAATTTTATTGAATTATTGGTCAGTCCAATGAACGTTCACCAGAATAAGAGACATTATTGCTGACCTTCAATTTGAACCACTTCAGTACACACCCAGATGTTTAGTCCGTGTAGCAAGCAAGTTGAGTGCAATGTTTGATTCACACTTACACAGTTATTTCTGTCTAAAATATCAACCTTGAAACTCCAAGCCATTTTGTTTTTCAAAGCACCAGCAAGGTGGTGGCCCAAAGCTAAATGAACCTTAATTAAGGGCGTCTGTGTAAAATAATAAAGTAGTCATTTTTTGGCCTTTGGGCATTATTAATTAAATTGAGTGTGGGAAAACTAAAACCAAAATCATTGCTTTGACCAATCATAAGAGTTGGCAGTTTAAATGAGCGAATTGTGAAGCAAGGAAATTCCTAAAGCCGGTATCAAGGGCGGGAAACTTGCTTCATGCAGGGTGTGATTTGTAAGTCGATGATCAGGCGTAGGAATGAATCATCAAAGCATGGAAGGAATTCCTTGATCTGAAATTAAGGTTCCATCAATAGAAGACAACAGGCATGAATGAGCTGTTAGATAAACGCTGTGTCTGGGACTGGCTAAAGTACAATATACAAAACCATGCAACTGCTTATTCCAAAAGAAAATCCAAACAGAAAAATGAAAAAGAATGGACTTTACAAAATGAATATAACGCAGCAGCAAAGTTATATGAAAACAACCCTAGTGCTTTGAAGCAAAAGAATCACTCGAGCTGTTTTGTGAAGAAAAAGCCAAAGGTGTAATCTTTCGCGCAAGGGCTCTGTTGCATGAACATGGGGAGCGAAGCACAAAATATTTTTTAAATTTAGAAAAGCAGAATCATGTCAGAAAGCATATAAGAAAGTTGGTTGTAAGTGGCGTACGTAATAACCGACCCTTTCAATATACTCAATGAACAAAAACGCTTTTACAACGGATATAAACCACATAGCTGTTAAAACATTTTAAAGTTATCTTAACGTTCCTACAATATGGGAGGAAAAAAAAACGATTTTGCTCTAAGCTTAAGATCAATTACCAAACAGAAAAATACATTTATACAAAGAACAAAAACCTATCTACATTTTATAACAAATAGATGACGGATTTTCCTTTTAAAGGTAAGTTTTGTGTTGTTTTGTTAAAGTAACTGGTTAAGGTGTTAGAATGTACTTATATTTATATTAAGTTTTTATAATCAATACTAAGAATCATACATGCCATCAGCAGATGCGCGGCTGTTTGGCCTTTTTATTTGCGTGTAAATAAATAATTCTTAACATTGTAATAAGTATTGGAAATTGGTAATGTTGGTAGTGTAAGTAACTTATGTAAGTCGCAACATTGTCATTCAAGAGGCTACAACATCGTACAACATTTGTTGGTCAACAAATGTTGCACAATGTTGAACCGTGTGTCACCAGCTTAAGGGTTTTTGCGGGTGCTGGACCACTCAGATCTAGGTATAGATGCTATTAGCTAAGTGGACAATGCTTGGCATATTCAACCATTTCAAATACAGATGGTGGGAAAGAATGATAACTCGCTAGAGAAATATGTAGATTGTAAGCTCAGAGTCCTGGTGGAGGGTGGTAGGCTCAATTCCAGCTAGATCAAACCTTGGGGTCCATAAAGTCATCTGCAATTGGTTAAGGTTACTTGTCTTTCGGGATGATAATTAAAAATCAGTCTCACAAGACCTAAATGAACCCATTTAGAAGTAAAACAACCCACACATTACGATTCACAAACAAAGGGCAGCAGTACCTTGCTTCGGTTGCCTTTACTTTTTGGTACATAATCATTGACTGCACTAATGCATTCTGACATTATCTCCTTAATTACCACATGAAGAAGTGAGGTATTTCATACTTAGTGTAATGAAAGTGAGGCTAGAGATGACCTTGTTTTAATAGAACCTCATTGCTTTTTTAAATGTAAATTCCAGCTAAACATGATTCACATAAGAAAAGCTGGGAGGGTTGTATCATAACAAGGTCAACACCAACCTCACTTGCATTTATAGGCCAAGTAACTAAGCACATAACTGTAAATAGGTCAATTGAAAACTGCGTTTGATTGGTAACCTTGTATAATTTTTAGAGTTGTAATGACAGCTTAATTGTGTTTTCAGTGCCAAGTGTCTGTCTTCGCTTTCCTCGCTACCTGCCGCTGCTCTTTGCACTGAGTATGGTCCATTATTGAACTGTCTGTGTGCCTGGGACCGAGTTTCTGAAGTTCTGGAGGTTATTGATGAGCGAATCAGTGCTGGTATAAGTGGAACCACAAGAAGTACAAAAAGGGTAATTTGCTTACATGTATCTTCGCCGTTTTTCCCTTATTTTTTTTTACTTTTTCATTTTTTCATTTGTTTTTTTGTTGGCGTATTATGTTCTGCATCATTCTGCCTTTTAAATATGAAAAAAAAAAAGTTTATCATCTTTAATACCGCCCATTTTTCTTTGGCAGTGCTTGAAATAAGCAGCGTCCGGTCATCTGAGATGACCAGAAAGTTTACTGGGCGACCAGTTTTTGGTAAAATAAAAAGCTGGGTCACCCAAGGAAAAAATAATGGACAACCCAGCCAAAAATGGATAATGCACCACCCGACTTACCAGTAGTTGTCGGCTTTCCATTGTCAATGTCTGATAGTAGTGAATGTGAATTTAATAATTATAATTAAACCCAAACTTTCGCGCTCACTAAGAGCTATGGAATATTCAAGCTCGAACACCGTGTGATAGCATCTCAACATAACATGCATTTAATCACACTGGGTTTCCTAATGGGCAACCAAATTCACGGATTTGGCTGCTTGGATTTTATTTTTAATTTCAAGCAGTGCTATGGAGATGCTCCACTGCACAATAAGAAGCAAAAAAAGATTTCAAAATCCAATGATTTGTTAAAATAATGCAAAATTAAGTTGGTGCTGGAATGTTTAACTTTAGCATGCACTATGAAATCTGGGCTTCAAGTAATTTAAGCAACGAATTTTTTTCTTGTAGATTGAATGGAAAACACCACTTGTTTTGTTTAATCTAGGGAGAAGGAACAAGATGCAAAAAGAAATCTGTGACCTTTCAATTACCTTCAGAGAATAAACACACGTTGGCCCTTGACTTCCTCTCTTGGCTAATGGTAAGGAGAATGTGTACAGTGTATGTTCTTGGAAAATACATGTAGGCAGAGATTTCAGGCTGGGGGGAGGGTTTAGGAGTAAAGTTAAGCAACCATATTTAACGTCGATAACTCGTAACAGTAATTCAACTGACAAACCTGAGGTCGACGGTGCGCTCATTTTACTCCCCCCTCTCCATCGGTGCTCCGTTTTACGGGTATTTAAAGCTACTTAGCTACACGGAAAGGAAAGAAGTTGAAACATGGATGCGAGATCCGGGAATTGAACTCAAGACCTCTTGCACCAAGGCCGCGCACTAAGCGACTGTGCCATCCTTGCTCCTTGCTCCTTGCTCCTTGAGTTAATGCATTCACCCAGTGACTCTTGAATCACCCCCCATTGGCGAGTAAAATATGTGCTGCGTTAGAATAAAATTTCATAATATTTAATTCCCAGGAGTCAATGGATTAACACGAAACTAGAGTGAGAATTAAAAAAGCTTGGCTTTCACCAAGCAGAAAACTGAAAGTTTTGAAAACGGATAAGTGTGGATCAGACTTAAGCTTCGTTACTGTTGGTCTGTGTTCTTCTATTGCATTCAGCTAAAAGTGCGGAAAATTCGGCAGAATGTCACATGATGCAGTGCGTTTCAGTTGGGCTTGACTGGACGAAACATTTTTTGACCACGTTTGAAGGTTGTCCACTGTGACCCGCCCTATCTGGACTGAAATGTTTCGTCTTTTTGTCCAAATTTTTGTTCATTGTTGTGTTATGCTTACAACAAGGTCTCCTTCATTGGTGTGAAATTAATGCAACCTCTAGGTGGCTTGGGTCGGGTTTATGCAATTAGAAGGGAAATAAATTCCTGAAGTTCAACCTGGAAGTTTGCCCAACAGAAAGTGCCCTTTATGCCTAGAGGGATGGGAAAAGAAAACAATATTGCAGGGCTCGAGACTAACTTTTTAGCTCACTAGCCTCGTGGCTAGTATCAGGTCTGATTTCACTGGCCAAATCTAAATTTGCACTAGCCAGTCTCGTCATGTGCAGTTTCATTCAATTGCATAAACTATCATGAAAAAATTCCACATATTCTCATATCCATCCTCGCAACAAAGGTGTAAATATGCTGCAGTGTACGGCCTCCCGTATTTTTCTCATGAAGGCAAAGTTTTTGTGACCTCAAGGCCAATTCTCACAGAACCATTGCCAAAACTTTGCAACTCACAGATGCAATGGGGTATGGAAAATGCGGAATAAAGTAAATCAAGAAATAAACCGTACATAAAACTAAACTTCTCGTTTGGAAGTCTGTGGAAAGGCTGTTCCTTTGATTAGAGCTATATTGGATTAAAATTTTAACCTGAAATCGCCATTCTACGCATGAAGCACAAAAGCAGCGGAATGCAGGAAAATAATATCTTAAATCAGATATAAAGGAAATTCGAAAGGACAGACTTGCCCTCATATAAGATTTTCTTTTTAATAGTTTCAAACAGCAATCCATATGTTTTATGTTTGAATGGTTTTCGGAGTCAATTAATATTCGGCGGCCACAGTGCTCGTTTTCTCTCTTTTTATGTGACATTGACCATTCCTAGTAAACGAGATAAGTCGCTTCACATTATCTCTTTCTTATCTCATTATCTGTTCCACATGATTTCAAACATAATTAATCGTTAGTAATGTGACGTAGGAAAACTGTAATCCATGTTGGTTTCCTCCTCAGTTTTTTTTTTTTTTTCAACTGATCATTTTCTGAGGCAGTAAATTCCATAGAATCCGCTCACAGTTAGTGTAGTTAGTTTCTATTCTCTTCTTTTGCCTTATCCATAAGAAATAATTTTCATTTTTGTTTTCGTCCAGAACTCTACTGCTTCACAATATTTACTAGTCTAAATGGCTAGTGGAAGCTTAAAATCTACTAGCCAAAACTGAAATTTCACTAACCCGTGGCTAGTTGGCTACTTATAGTCTCGAGCCCTGAATATTGGAAATGGGACTACTAAGACGTATTCATGAGGGGCGCTTTCATTTCAAATCTTTAAGTTATAGAAGGAATGAGATGATGTACCCAACATTTCAGAATGAACTCTCTCAGGAGAGACCTTAAATCTAGGACAGTGGAGTCATCACAAATCTCATTGAAAATTTCATGTGCACATTCATCTTTTACGACCAAACGATCAAAGGTTTGCAATTTTTTGGTAGCCATTTGCCGTGAGTATGGTACTAGATAGTAGGTTGAAGAGGGGCCACTTGAAGCGGGATGCTTTCTGGATTGAGCAACCTCTTCCAAAAGGATCACTGCTTGGGTAGGATTACACCTTGCAGCTCGCCCAAAGTCTTTTTCCGACTTCACTTTTGTATTTTGTGTCAACTTTGTGGTATTTGGTTTATTAATTTAATTCATTTTGCTTCATCAGAGCGAACCAACTTGCCGTGCTGCAGTGCAGGAGTGTACTGAGAAGTTAAGACAAATTGCTGGCCATTTGAGGCTTATAATGGTAAGGAAATTAAGAGTTATGTGAAATTCTCTTTCTAGTTCTGTCTTTTTTTTGCTACAACGGTTTATCGCCATCTTGTATGTGATCGATTAGGCCAGGATGAATTGGAATGGTTTTGACTGGAATAAGATGAGACACTTTGTGACACCTATACAGTTGTAACATTTGGTGACATCACGTGGCAATACTTGACAACCTCAGTGTAAACCCGCTTTGGCAGATATTCAACTCTATGCATTTGTTCTCTGCTTGGTTAGGCACTGATCTCTAGTGATTAGGGTTAACCGCTGACTCGAAATGGTTAGCTTTCATACATTGTTCTGGTGACACCATATTTAAACTTAGTAAAACTTTATTGAGATCGTTTGGTACTTTATATGCCATTCATTCCAGTCACGACCGAATTGGAAGTAAAGCAGGTGGCAGACCAACGTCTTTTATGATATTTTTATATTTATGATGTATTTCAATAGCCAGAAAGCCATCTTCGGATTGGATAAATCTCTTGGCTCCATAAAAGTTAAGGACATGATTATTGTTATTATGATGGCAGATTCTATTTACTTTTGTGCATATCATTATTCCATCAACCAGCAGATTTGAAATCTTAGCTAGTTAATTACATCAATTTACATTCCTTTTTCCGCTTAAACAAATTTGTAGAACTTCTTAACGATATTTACATTCTGGCTCAAAGTCCATTTCTGGCAGTGTTTGATGAGGTAACTCAGTTCCTTGTCAGTGCTCGTAATTGTTCTTAAGTCATTTCTCAATTGTTCATGGTGTTCATTGATTTGATATACGCTTGTACTTTTGTACTCTCTTTTAATGCCTGCGTGCAGTTTTATATATTTTGTTTGTATCGATCTGCAATTTTGTCTACTTGGCAGACACTGCCTTCAAATAGAGTCCAGATGTTGGTATCTTTATCGTACACAATCACGTCAGGCTTATTAGCTCCATTTTCCAGTGGCTTCTCAAGGATAAAGGGCACATTCCAATATATCTTTGCCTTCTCATTTTCAAGCACTGCGTGCGGTAGGCTCTGTTGGTACCATGGCTTTCCATGATCACTTTCCTGGAAATTGTACTTACCCAGTAAGCAGTGGTATATCAGCCCTAGCATCCTGTCGTGCCTGGCTGTGTAGAGTGTCTGGGCGATCTTTGAGCAGGCACTTAGCACATATGTTGTTGATTCTGTAGCAGTGTGGCACATTCTACAATTGGCGTCTGTGACGGGCATCTGTGCTTTGCTTTGCTGATATGTCTTTGTTGTTAGTAGTTGTTGTCGTATGGTATTATTATTATTATTATTATTATTATTATATTCAATTCTCTCCAGTTGTCGGGTGTTCTACTGGGTAATGTTTAAGGTGTCTCAGCAACTCCCCATAGCTTAGAGACACAACACTTTCTGCAACAGGTGAGGATTTCCAAGAATTGCCAATACCAGTAATTATACACTTCTAAGGAAGTCAGGTACATCTACAGTCATAGACAAAACTGCTGGGAAGGTTAGCAATTTGGACGTCTTCATTCTGAAATCCAAATCACAAAACGATGAGTTTAACCAAATTTCAGTATTGTGAGATTTTATTTATGCATTGGAAAGAACATTATGAGAACAATTCCAGAATAAGAAATGGAAGCCACGTGTCAAATACTGCAAGAGTTATAAGCGTTCAAATCAGATTTCCTACTCTCATACAATCATAGGCAAAACTGTTTGGAAGGTTAGCACTTTTGACGTCTTCATTGCTTCTCTCCCCTCCCCCATCATTCAATGTTGTGCAAAACTGAATGGTTTCAGTGGGAAATTGTTTGAGTTACCTTCCAACATTGAATTGGGGGGAGGGAGCTATATAAGAGAAGGTGAAACTATTTCTTTTGCAATTTAACAGAAGCAAGTTGAAATACAGCTCTGGTGCGGTTCATTTACACGACCCTCCCAACTACTTTTGTCTATGATTGTAGCTTGCCAAACCAGGTCTTTGATATGCTTCCAAGAGCACCAATCACGATAGGTATTATTGTGACTTTCAAGGCTCCATGAATCCTTCTGATTTCAAATGCTAGTTCCTGGTACTTTTTAACCTTCTCCTCTTTAGTTCTGGTGATGTTCTGGTCCGCTGGCACAGCTATGTCAATAAGTGTCCATTTCTGTTTTTCTTTATGCACTAGAGTAATATCTGGCCGATTATGCTTCAGCACTTTGTCTGTGTAGATAGTCATGTCTCAGGTAATCCTCACCATTTTCTGCAATTGGCAAGGGTTGATTGTCATACCACTTGTCAGTACACTCTATCCCTTACTTCCTGCACATCTCCCAGTGTACCCGCAGGGCCACCTTGTCATGCCACTTCCTATACTCTCTCTGGGAAAGCTTCTTGCATCCACTGACAATGTGTCGTACTGTTTCAATACACACAATCTACACAGTGGTGTCTCTGAGATCTTATCTATGCTATACTTGATCGAGTTTGTTCTGAAAGCTTGTCCCTGAGCAGCAAGAATCAAACCTTCTGTCTCCTTTTTTAGAAATCCACTCCTGAGCCTTCTCCAAGACTCCTCTCCAGCTTCATCTGATATTTGTTGGACAAACGCACCATGTAGGGCTTTCTCCTTCCAGTTTTTAACTTTCTCGTCTTTCCTCCTCCTCTTATAGTCCTGCAGACTCTCTTGTTTAACAATCACTCTCTCCTTTAAGGCAGCTTGAAGCATCCACTCTGTGCTCTCTCTTAGGTAGCCATGAAGGGATTTCCTCTCCCTTCTTACACACTCCTCGATGAAGATCAGTCCTCTTCCCCCTTCCTTTCTCGGCAGGTACAGCCTCGCAACATTACTCCCGGTGTGCAGACAGCTATTCATTGCCAAGATCTTCCTAGTTCTTCTATCCATGTTGGCTACCTCCTCCATGGTCCAGTCCATAATCCCTGCACTGTAGCGTTGAGTTTTGATCTACACAACTTCTTGACTCTTCTGATATACTCCGATGTTATCTTGCCTTTCATCTTGGTGTTCAGCATCTGGTCGAACTCTAAGATACTAAGGTATTTGTTGCCTTCTGCCTCTATTTCCCTGATATGCTGGTTGTCGGGTAGTTCTGTTCCGCTACTTCTCATTTCCAGGACAGCACACTTGTCTAGCCCAAACGGCATGTTAATGTATTGCGAGAAGATCCTTACTACTTGAACAAGTGAGTCTAGTTGATCTTTGCTAGCTCCGTACAACTTCAGATTATCCATGAATAGTAGGTGGTTAATGGCCTTCATGTCTTTTGCCAGTTTGTATCCAGCGCTCATTTTTCGTAGTAGTAGGGTCAAGGGTAACATGATCACTACAAACAGTAGTGGTGACAAGGAGTCACCTTGAAAAATTCCTCTCTTAATGTCCACCTACCCGAGAGCCATCCCTCCTGATGTCAATACTGTCTTTTAGTTCACCACGCTGTTGCTGATTATAGAGATCATATTCTTGGCTGCCCCAACCATCTCCAGGCATTTCAGGATCCATGAATGTGGCACCATATCATATGCCTTCTTGTCGTCTATCCAAGTTATTGACAACTTTGTCAACCTTCTCCGTCAGTTCTTCAGGATTTCCTTGTCTACAAGCAATTGATCTTTAGTTCCTCGGGATCCCTTCCTGCACCCCTTATGTTCATCTGTTAGCAGTCCATTCGTATCCAATTGGTGGTATAACGCCTCTCCCATAACTCCTGTCAAGAGCTTCCACATCATGGGTAGGCAGGCAATAGGGTGGTAGTTGCTGGCCTGGGAACCCTTCGCTGTGTCCTTTTGGATCAAAACTGTTCTTCACCTGACCATCCACTCTGGCACATTCCCTTGACATATACAGGCTTGCAAGCATTCTTGCAATCTAGTGTGCAGTCCAGTCAGTTTCTTAAATCAGAACCCTTGAACAAGATCAACTCCACCTGCCTTGATCTTTTGTTTCAACATACCTGAGACATACAAAGTGCCTCTTTCCTCAAGATGATATTTTCTGTTCACCCTTTCCCTCTCTCTTTGTTTCAGTCTCATGTTTCCTCTTCGGACTTCCTTAACCTTGTTCAGGTCTTTTCTCCAAGTTTTGATGTTCGGCTTAATCCTTCTCTCTTTCAGTCTCCTGATGTTCATAGTCTGGTGTAGCTGTGGCATGGAGCTCTGTAGTTTCAATCTCCTGATGTTGAAGTCTTACTCGTATTGCTATTTCCTCTTGCTCCACCGTCTCTAGCCACTTCTTGTTCTTAATTTGGCCTACTTGATCAGCCAATCTGTGCTCAGTGACGTCGTTAGTTTGTTGTTGATGTTACAGGCTTTCCACAGGTCTTGCAATCTTGTCCTGTACCCTTGCCTCTCTGGTTCATCCTGATGTAACATTCAAACAACCGTTTGTTATCCTCCTTGGACCATCAAAATCTCTTCTGTCGTTGTTCAGCAGTAGCAGGATGACAACCGGGCCTGCGCTGCTGATCCACAGGACACCTGCCGGGGTGTTGTTGGCACTTGCCAAAGGTGCCACCCAAGACTCTGGTGGGCGGGAGCGTCCATATTCACGTTGTAGGCTAAGGCACCAACCTGTCCTATCCCAGTGCCCCTTTATTACTATGATCATTATTATTATGGGGTAGGGGATTCCATATGGGGTCTCAGGAGGGAGTAGTGTCCCTGCCTTCCAGAGATGGTTTTCCACCACATTTCTCAAAATCGTGGGAAAGGCTTTAGTCTCGGGACCACTAGTGTCTGAAAACCGAGGTTGGGGGTAAGGAAGGGCATGCTCCCGTAGAAAATATGCGCTCCAATAAAACCCTCATGATGACAGCATAAAAACATGGGCACCAGCCAACCCAAAGGCTGGGGTGGGCTGCACTTGCCTACCACAAACAGAAAGGTGCAACCCCTGACCTTGAGCCATGCAAGCACTGCTTGCAGAATGGTGGGAAGCCTGATGAGCGTCTTGGGGTGAGGGTGGGGACTTGCAATGTAGGGAGTATGAGCGGGAGAGGTGCAGAGGTGTGTGAGGAACTGAGGAAGAGGAGGATGGATGTGTGTTGTCTACAGGAAGTGAGGTGAAGAGGACAAGGAGTGCGGTTTATGGGTGTGAAGGGTAGGAGATATAAGTTGTGGTGGTCTGGGAATAGTGATGATACCGGAGGTGTGGGGGTTTTCGTGAAGGAGGAGCTGTGTGAGAAGGTTGTGGAGGTTCGAAGGAAGAGCAACAGAGTGATGACGGAAGTGATCGCACTTGAGGAAGGAGTGGTGAAAATTATATATGCGTATGGTCCGCAAAGTGGCAGAATGGGTGCAGAGAAAGAGCGTTTTTATGATGATTTGAGGAGGGAGTGGGATCTGCACAAAATGGGTGAGCTAGTATTGGGTATGGGTGACTTTAATGGACATGTTGGGAAACTGATTCAGGGTGAGGGTGTACATGGAGAGAAATGTTGAAGGAAAGATGTTAGATTTTTGTGATGAAAAGGGAAGAGAAAAGTGAGGTACAGGGCAGGGGAAAATGAGACAGAGATTGACTTTGCACTGTTGGGAAAGGGAAATAGAAAGATGAGAGATGTGAAGGTCATCCCAGGTGAGCTTCAGCACAGGTTGGTGGTCACGGATCTGGGTAAGAAGAAGGTGAAGAAGGTGGTGAGAAAGAAATCGATTGAAAGAAGGAAGATTTGGAAGCTGAAGGAGGGTGATACAAGGGCAAAATTTGAAGGAAGAGTAGGAGGGCTGGTAAGCGCTGATGCAACGGACTTGTGGAAATGTTTTAAGGAAGGGGTGTTAAAGGCATGTGATGAAGTATGTGGGAAGAAGAAAGGGAGGAGAGATCAAGGGGACACATGGTGGTGGAACGAGGACGTGAAGGAAGCAATAGGGTGAAAGAACGATTCACATAAGGAGATGTGTAAAAGTGGGGTTGAGGCGAACAAGGCCGGATGCAAGAACATGAAGAATAGGGCAAAGAAGGTGGTTGCAAAAGCAATTAAAGAGGCGGCTGAGAGGGCTGAGTGAGCATCCAAACAAGGTTTTGAAGCTTGTGAAGTCAATGAAAAAGGATGGGATAGATGTTGAGGGAGGAAGCAACAATAGGCTGAATTTCAGTGAGAAAGATAGAGGGAAAGTCTGGAAAGAGCACATGGAAAGAATTATGAATGAAGAGAATGAGTGGGAATCAGAATGTGGAGGCAGACTTGATGGAAGGGCCATTTGAGAGGGTTAGTCGGGAAGGAAGTGGTGAAGGCGATGGGGGAAATGAAAGCGGGAAAGGCTGCTGGACCCTCAGAGGTAAGTGTTGAAATGATAGCGGCGAGTGGGGAGATCGGGATTGGTATGATGGTAGAGCTGTGTCAGGGTGTGTTGGATGGAAGAGTAATGCCGGGTGAGTGGGCACTGAGTGTTGTGGTACCGATTTTGAAGG
>NC_090876.1:21395371-21430371 GCF_036669935.1 Montipora foliosa
GCTGCAGTTGACCTGAGCTACGATACAAACTTTACAAATCATGCTGTTCTGATGCTAGTTAGCTGTGATTTAGGTACATAAGAAAACCAATGACATTTATATTAGGAAAAGGCTAACAATAAACTCCAGCCTTGCTCTTTATTCAAAGGGCTTGCCACAAAACAAACAACAGCAAATTTCTCTATTGCATACTCTTGCAGGAAAAGAACGAGGAATATGGGGGAGCTATGGTCGCCATGGAAAATATTCTAGTTTGGGCTGATAGAGTATTGTTGCCAAGCATCAGCAGGTTAGTCTCTTCAACTCGTCATTTACCACATAAGTTTGAAGGTTTCTATTCCGCTGGATGTCGTGAACAACAACCAGTTTGTTCTCAAAAAAGTCTCTTAAAAGTGAGCAAGAGAAGTTTATTTTCGGCACCTGTGGGTGTTATTGACTTCACTGGCATTGTGACCTTCAAAGAAAATATTAGATGCCTAGCTTTGTTGTCATTGCATTTCATTTTAAATTTTTCATTTTTACATCTAACGGTATTAGAAATTTCCTCAGCACATCATTACAAAATGCAACCGCAAAGAATCTGAAACGAGTGCACGAGGAACAGGAGAAAGCCAGCTCCCTAGTTAAACAACTTGTCAAGGTACAGTTGGGTAATTGTTTACTTCCTCTTTACTTGTTTGTTCAAACGAAACTTTTGAAGAAGCAGAGAGACCTACATGTATGCTCAAACGTAGGGTCCTGTGGTCTATTTTTTCCTGGTGTGCTCCTTCCCCCCCCCCCCCCCCCCCCCTCCCATACACACAGTCTGTTGAAGATGTTTTCCCATAACTCTTACATTTCGATTGGTAAAAGGTTGTAATGGCTGGTTTAACATTGGTCTCGTTGTTTTTTCGAAAAGGCTTTAACCAATGTGTTAGGGGAGGTAAATGAAGTTCCCTTATACACTGGACCAATTTTGGGGTGATTTTGTCCCCACCACGTGTCCCACGTGGGACACGTGGGACACGTGTGACTGGGACACATCACGGGGACAAATTCACCCAAAGATTGGTGTTGCACAATTATAAAAGTATCAGCTCACACGAGGGGACATGTCCCTACAACATTTTCATGTGTGTGCACATGTTGTGATTTTGTCCCTGCTTTATGTCCCCGCTACACAACCCAAATATGTGTCGCCTCAGTGTGTACTACACACCTTTTTGTCGATGCAACATGTCCCTGCCCCTCGTGTTTGCCCACCATGTTATGCAAAGCCTGCAGAAATATGTATTAAAATCCGTGTTACACGTGTTTTTTAACCAATGATATCATTGCTTTGTGGCCACGTTGATGTTGCTCTCACCGCTGTTGTTTCTTAAGCTCTCTGCTATTAATTTCCTACAACTCCGGTTAGTGAATTGTATTAAATGGTGGGCTTGGGAGTTTAACAAGTATGAAGTTATACAGTACCGCCTGAAAGTATTGACCCCTAGGGACGAGGCAATACCTCGTCTTTGCCGCGGGTAGTGGTTGCACGCCACTGAGGTATGCAAATTTTTTTCTCTCTGTAAAACCAAGGTACAATTTGCCGGGGGAGAAAAGATGAGGCTTGCCGCAGGGAAGAACAATGATCTGTTGCACTTGCGAAATAAGCGAAAGACTGTCAAATGTTAGATCTCATGGTGTGAAGAATATATTCTTAATGCAAGAAATTGTAATCAAAATGAGAAAGTGAGCGATTTACGTAAGGACTCAAATTTTATACTCTTTACATAATGAAAAGCCGAAGACTTCTTTAAAGAAACAGAGATACTGTTAACTACAGTGTAAGTGACAGCTGTATTAATCAACCAACGAAACACTCATTGTTATAGAGGCTGTAATACTGTATGTGTGCGTGAGAAATTTCTTTGGTTTCGAAAAAAAAATGATTGTATCTCTTTTTTTGCATCTCTTTTCGTGTAAGTCTGACCTTTTTTTATTTGGAGACTCTCAATTCAAACTTGGGCGATTGTCTTCGTTTCATCATCGCCATTTTGGTGAAAAGCAAGTATTCCTTTCACATATTATTGTTATACTTGTCAAATTACAATTTTAATTAATACATTCTTGCGAGGCATCGGAGCCTCTGTCGGTGCTATTCTGAGACCAAACGTACCGGTCGACGAATAATTTAAGAACGGTTTCTTTTTTCATTGCTTTCATCAGCAATAAAATTGTTATGTGTCTATTACACACGGAAAACAAATTTAGGAATAGACCGTGATTCGTGGAGAAATGAAGTCTCTTAATTATCTGAACGCTCATCGTTTGCATACCAATTATAAAAGACCCAAAACGAGCAAGCGAAACAAACTTGGGAAATTGTGAAATTTCGCCTAAAGAACGACCTAATTCTTAAGTTGACATTCTTCCCATGCTCATGTTGCGCTTTCACATGCAACTCTTTCAGCAGCCGGCTGTCACATAAGCCATGCCGATATGCACCAATGATCAAATATTAACCAGAGCACAAAAGCAATCTTATCAGTTGAGATCAAATAATTATCGACTACTTCAGGGGTTTGATATCCTGGTTTCTTTCCTTGGAATGTTTTTCTCTTTAGTTACTCTCAACAACTTGGAAAGTAATACTGCAGTAGTAAACTGCATGAATAATATTTGCATAAGTCTTACTTTGAGCAACAAACGGTTGGTCACCCAAGGTTTTCGAGGATATGTTGAATGTGTTTTGAAAATTCTCCGTGACCAGCAACCCGACTTTTCAGTCAATTTGAAGTGAATCTACAATAGTAACGTTTTATACCATTCAACCGGGCATTGCAAGAGCCAGTCACCCAGACCCTGAACATGTAAGCTTTCAGTTTTGTATATATTGTCAAAACCCTCTCTGGCTGCAGGATATCGAGATAATAAATGTTCTGTACACTGAACTGCAAAAAACAAGCGGACTTATTCTCGCATAAACTTAAACGAATAAAATTTTAATAATGTGATGACGGCAAAGTCCACGGAAGCGGGACAAGCGTAAATGAAATCGAGTCACTGAACCTTTGAATGAACAGTCCACAAGAAGTCTTCAAAATAATCACTGCCAGCAAAATATGTCGCAAAGAAGGTTTCAAATGTGGTCGGAATCTGGCTACGGATATATTCTTCGCACCAAGGTCCATGACTAGCGGCTACGATCCTCTTTTGCTGTCCACAATTTACAGCCAATACTTGTCCAGTTTCTGTTCTTCGGTGGGATTTCAACGTTATAACCTGGCTTATTGAAACACGAAGTTAACGGAAACCCTTTGCAACTCTACCGCAGAACCAACTTCAGAGCCTAGCTGTAAATTTCCCTCGGCAGAAAATTGGCCTACCGTGGGAATATATATATACCGAGGGAAAGTCACAACAGGGTGATGCGGTAAAGGGGTCAATACTTTCAGGCGGTACTGTAAGATCATTTGGATGATATATGTTAGCGATGATTTTACATGGTATCTATATCAACTTTGAATCATAGTGGGAGTGGAACATATTGGGCAAGCTGGTCACATCATGAAAAAAAGTTTGTTCAGCCTAGTCCTTTTGCTAGGGCACCAGACACAGGACTAGTCTGAACAGGGTCCTAAATATATTAGAGTACTACCACAGTGGGCTCATTTGTAAATTATCTTTCCTTACAGATCATTTTAACTTGCCTGGGTGAGATGATTCTGCTTGGGATTGCACAAGAAAAATTTTACACTCAAACAGCAGTTTTTACGACCTCTCTTGCTAATCTCGGTAATCTTTTGTCTTTTTTTTTTTCAGTTCGTACTGCACTTTTGAATTGCTCTAAATTCGCTCATCTAAGGACACCTTTGTTTTATTCCACAATTGGATTAGTACCTCAAAAAAATAAATGTTTCCTCAGAAAACGACGCTTACAGAAAGCACATGCCTTTATTTTAGCCATTTGGTTATTTTTGTCTTCAGAATAATTTGGGTAGTCCAAAACAAGAAAGCCCATCATGTCCACACTCTTTTTCAACTGTCCAAAACGCTTTTACTTTTCTTTGTGTGGTTTTTTAGTTTGTTCATTTGTCTTTTTTACCTGACGTTCTTTGATGTCACTCATGTGATAAGACGCCCATGTTGGTCCAAAAACAGAAAAATGTAGCTCAAGTTTTGCAAAATAATAGAGTGAAATTCCCTAAAGGCTTTTATGCTATTGTTCTTTCCACCAACTTGGCTATTCGTGATCGTGCACAAGGGGCTGTCACATTTCGTGTTTGAGCTGTTCCATGTGGGACGTCCATACAAGCTTTACTTCCTAGCTTCCCACTATCGCGTTTCCCTAATTTACGAGTTCTTTGCACTTGACATGTACATTTCATACGTGTCACTGATTTGTGGGATTTCCCGCGATCCATACGGTTGTGTAGTCCTCATGGTTTCACGGTTGTGCCAGCAGGTTGCAATGCAGTGAAGTTTCTGCCCCAACTCGCCAAACTTCTTTATCAAGCAGCGCACAGTATTTTCCTCACAGACGGTAAGTGTGGGTCATCAAGTGTGGTCTCCTTATACCAGATAGTTTCTCTCCAGCCTGCGAAGGTTATTGCACATGCGGAAAACAGCATTTTGAAGGAGAAATGTCACATTATTTTAGGGTGTTTAGGAGAAATCTGTAGTTTATCAGGAGTTTAAAACTCGAAAACGGTAATGTGGAATTCCTTTAGTGAAAACATTATCATTACCATCACGCAGAATTGTATGACACATCCGGGATATTCACAGGTGCAATGGCACTAAATTTGAAAGGCCGAGACGACAAATGACATGAGACAATAAAGAAAAATGGCCGCAACAGGGAAAGGTCCACCTGCGTTTTACTCTGTTACAGCTTAACTATATAAAATTTGGAAAGGGTTGCATATGGCTTTTAAAGAAGAAATTCTCATAACAAAATAACAACCATTTTTGACTCGGTACCATCTCGTTAACCTGTATCAATTTTGTGTTCAACTTGACTTATTTTGGGTAAATTTGAGTATGGGAAATAGCTGTATGATAACTTTGAAACTGAATTTCTTCTAAATGAAGATGTCAACACGTTGGGTTGCATATGGATATGTTTTCTTAAAAAGTATAAAGGGTGCATGAAACATATGAAGGGAATCCGATGTCTAGAAGTAGTATCAAATCCAGCATTTCTGAAACATACATTTTTTCTCTTTGATTCCTCGCCGTCCTAAGGGCCCTTGGGAGTTGAATTGATTCATTTTGAACCTCGCGCGTGCATGTTAATGACTCTAAGCTCGGCCTCTATGAACAATGGCCATGTTTCGCCTCATTTAAGCATGAAATCAGTAATAGCTGTGAAAATGGCGGTCAATTTAATAATGAAATTTATCGTCCGCTCACTTAGCGTATTAACATTGTTGTGTTGAAGGTAGTTTTAAGCAACTGAATGGGTTTAGGTGTTTCTGATCCTTTTATATATTTTATTCCATTTGAACGGATCGAAAATTGAATAATTATTTTCAACAAACAAAAGACGTTCCCACTAGGACACTAGAAAATCGTGGACAAAAGACAAAATGAAAGACGCTTTTTCTTTGATGATTCGCTCTGACGAAGGGCTAACACTCGAAACATCAGCTTTTAGAATCTCTCTACGGTGGCCAATTTACATTATCAATAAAACCAACATTTGTGTATTTTTCTTTGATGAGGCTGTGCAGACAACTGGCAATGAACGGAAAAGTCCTTAGTGAACTCACTCTACAGGTCTGTTTTTCAGAAAAAATATTACATCGATTGGATATTTACACATTGCGCTGGTTTATTTCAAGATTTTTCTGGGTAGCGGGCAACAGATAAAGCATGAGGAATAAGCAAGCATTAAGCCAGCGTAACTAAAACGTTTCACGTTTTTCTCTAAGACACTTCTATTCTGATGGTCTGTTGAACCAAATAAACTCATACATGTATCAACATAAAGAATTGTTTGCCATGTCACTTTCAATGAAGCAAACAGTCTGCTCTTTAATCTTTAGTGTTATTGTTCACTTTTTTATTCTGCTCATCTTAACGTTTGATTGACAGTTGCAGAATTCGGCGAAGGGACTCTAGTATTCCCAAAGCTAAATCAGTTGACCAATCATATCCCACCAGTGCTGAATGCGTGTTTCTTTATGCCGGACTTGTCACATATTTCGCACTGCAAGTAAATGTCACGGAAGACAATAGAATTCTGCACAATGACATCACAAACAAGATGATTCTGAGCACAAACGGCATGCGAATGAGGCGATAGTCGTGCAGACTAGCAAGCTCCAGCGATGGTCATTTTGTCAAAGGGACAAAAGCCAGTGTGTTCACGAAACTCACAATGAAAGGTCAAACACCCCTCTCGTAGGAGTGAGACATCAGAGGTGCAATGGTTTCAGGGGCGTTCTCTTTTCTCAGGCATGGGACCCGCATAGATGGCGTTCGCAAGGGTGTTGAAGAGATGTGGAAAATACCCTTCTTGAAATTGTTGGGATCCAAGCCAAATTTTTTGGTGAAGGAAGCAAGAGGCATGGCAAAGAACGACATTGAGTCAATAAAGGGGATGTACCCACCCTTGCAATGAGCTAGCTCCAGCAGTTTGCCACCCATACACGTGGCCTTAAACTTTTGTTTGCACTCAATCATACGCCTCACGACAAAGTAAGTAAGTTGTGGGCAAGAGCTGTGAAGTAGCGTGTTTCCTGCTCCATGAGTTCCTCCATCTATTGCAGAAATTCTTCAATTCTTGCCATGAAAGATTTGAAGCGCGTTTACCTGCATGGCCTCTGTATCCCAAACGACCAGTAGCAGTCCGTGGTAGGTATTGTCCTCCTCCTAGCCCACAATAGCAGCATTGGGGTAGTTGCGTGCCTCACAGCAGAGTCAGGTCTGAATGGTGCATGCTCGCTCCTCAAGCTCTTCAGGGTTGGTGGGGACTTGCACGAAGCATTGATGTTGGTTCAAGTGAGTCGTTTCGTGGCACGACGGGCATTCCCTGTGCCCACACCAATGTCGTCTTGTTCGTTCATTGAACGAAGCAGTTTTTGGCAGTTCGCACATTTGTGACACAAGTCACATAGCGATGCCTGATTGGGGCCACATGCTTTTCCATTGAGGGTCTTGGTCTGGTGTTTTTGAAAGCACGCACCCCCATAAAATTGGCGCCTGCAATGAGACGGGATGTGGGCAGAACGTTTGTGCAAGTACACCTGAATGAAATTGTCGCACTCATTCTGTTGGCAACCAGGGCAGTGAATGCCTTTCCCTTCAGAACAGTTGTGACAACCTTGTTGATTATACGAGTCCACAGCAATCATCTGATAATCGCAGAGACAGGGTGCTAGAGCCAAGATTACCAGTTCCTGGAGACCCATGGGACCCGGATGGAGTGTGGTTTTCTCCAAGAGAGCCATAGCGGCTTTGTTGCAATACCATTGACACTTTCTGAACCACTTGTCCCGTTCCTTGTTGTTGGAGCCTGCCAGGTGCAGGGCACGGGCAGTCACGATAGCATACTCACAACATTCAGGGCTCGAAATTAACCTTTTTGCTCAGTCGCCATCTGGCGACTAATGGTAAAAATTTGGTTGACAGATCATAAATTTTGGTCGCCAACTTATTTAATATATGACTTAAGGCCTGGCCAAATGCTCGCAACATTTTAATCCAACATCTTGCAACATTGTTGCATGATGTTGCGACATGTGTTGAACGGGGTGGCCAAACACACGCAACATTTCCATCATTTTCAACTCAACAAGTCAATGTGCATGTGCCCCAAGCCCCTGGCGCACAAGAATTAGACCTAACTCGCATGCCTTAGCGCAGCAATGTTGCGTGAACGTAGCCAAAGGAGTACAACATGCAACAAGGCAAAGCTAACAACAGAAGGATGCCTCCGCATTGTTGTCGTTTTCGAACGCCTGGACGTTGCATCATTTGCTGTCTTCCTCAGCTCCCATCCTTTTATATCGTTTGTCTTTGCCCAACATGCAAGGATGCCAAGATCCCAGATAGAGGAACTCATTGGCACCTTGCACCACCGTCGGACTGTCTGTACCGTTGGACTTCAGACTCCGGACCCCATCGTGGGACATGAATTAATACATGCAAAGGTATCCATTGGGATTCTTACTGTTAATCTAACGTGTGTCTGGGTGCACCAGGATGTCTTTGGGATGCCTTGGAGCAGTGGGTGTAGGAGGGAGCCACACGCCTGACAATCCTACTTCCCATTGATCGTCCTCCTCCTACCAGACACTATCTTTAGGCAACCATGCCTTGAAGTCAGGCGGCCCATTGTCGGGGAACTTAGCCCATGGCGCGTCGCTTAACAGCATGGCATAACAAGACATCTCTCAATTTTTTTGTTGTTTCTCTTGTCATTTTTATAGCGAGGTCAAGGCTGATTGAAGGACCCAACTATTGTATTTTTGGGGCAAACCTAACTACAGTATTGTGCAAAAGTAATGCAAACGTATTTTGCCGAAATTCGCGACTTTTCCTGGCTTTTCGCCGAAAAAATATTGAATTTTCGATGGAAGAGAATTTTCAACAAAAAGTCATGATAATTCGCAAGGCCTATTGTTTCCAACTATGCGAACGGAACGAAAATTGACTTCGAATTTTCGTGCAAAAATTGAGCGAAATCTCGCTCTTTATTTGCGCAGCTCTTTACACAATTATTCTTCGGTCGTTTCTTGGCTCTACAAGGCCACTCGTCGACACACGCCATGTTTTCGTAACCCAGACTCCGCACATACTTCTTTTTGTATCATCATAGAAACCACTTGAGTTCAATGGTGCTAGCGTGCACTTACAATCATTCCCGTTGAAACTATCTAGTGGTAATCATGCCAAAAGTTTCCAATTACATGCGAGCACGAATCGAGGTTCTTTACAAGCAAGATCTCCACCCAGCTGAGATATTTCAATTGCTGAAAGGAGAAGGCTTACTCGTCAGCTTCGCCAGTGTAACATGAATAATTAAACTTCGACTCACCTGCCCGGTAGCAAATCTACCACATTCTGGAAGACCCATTAAGGTGGATGCTTGCAGTCGATATTAAAGAAGAAAATACTTGAAACAAGCTTATTACTTTTAAACCCGGCAAGGATTCAGTATATAAGGTAAGACATCCGAAGACTGTTTTGTATGACTGACCTCTGGAACGGATTGAGACATGCACTGCTTGAGAGCTTTTGAGTTTTGATTCCAAAGCGAAACTACAAAATCAAAGTTGCTAAAACAAAATACTTGGGAAGCAATCGCAGTTTTTGTTGTGTGAGGCAATCATTTTGTTTTTTTCGTTGGAAATAGCCGATTAAACTGTTGCATCATTGAATCTATTTTCGATACGATTTTAGTTTATTTATGCGTACATACGCTTGTTCAGCAATGTTGATGATGGCGGCTGCCGATTCATGTCACAAAATTTCGCTGCTTGGAATTTCATTATCTCGAATTTTCGTTGACTGTTAAGAGAGGTTGCATCTCCACCAGATCGGCTTGCCATTGTTTGAAACACCAAGACCAGCATCTCAAGCCATCGTCGGGCGAGGCGATGCAGTGTGTAAGCCAATTCCCCTTGCAATTCTCGTAAGGCTTCGTCCCGCGTGAATCCTTGAGCTTGACCGTAGCGAACCATGCTCCCTAATGAACGCGGGGTCTGAGTATCCATGTACGCAATCACAATGGGATTGGCAGCGATGCGGCACTGGCGTTTCCATTTCGACATGTTTTGGTGACGAGCCAATGGGTCATCAACACCAGCATGGTTGGGATTTCCCACATATGAAAACTATGTTCAGGTCAGAGCATCATCGTCAACCAGTCCATATATATGACAAAATTACTCCACCTATAGTTGATCCCTTCTTTCATGGCTTCAAACATCGCAAGGGTATCGATGGGTTCGACAGTAGGAAATCCATCCCATTGGTCTGTGCCTCCGAGCACCTTCATGAATAGCCGACAGAGCTAAGTCAACAAATGCCAATAAACCCGTTGTCCGAATTCGCGATGAGGGAGTTGGGACACATGAGCGACGACCGCTCTCAACAGACGTCCAAGCTCAGCACACGAGATAATGACACACAGACTTTAAGGTTCAAGCTTTTATTTATACTGTACTTTAATCGATCTGACGGTCATGACATTTGAGTTTGCATAAGCAAGAACGTAACAGTGCAGGTGTGATGTGGCGGGTGCGTTGACAGCACACCTGCCACTAGAGATTCTTGCTTACAGAGCTTCTTGGCATGGGCCTGCCATTGCTGTTCTCTGGTGAACTTGTCCAATTCCTCATGCATTTTTTCCTCGGGCAGACTTGGCACTGGGATCACCTTTACGGGGCCGGCTTCTTGCTCTTCGAGCTCTTTCTTTTTTGGGCTTGATGAGGGTCCAGTGGACGTCCACTTCGGCCAACCCCTTGGATTTTTCCTTGCGTTCTCCTTTCCTGCCATTCTTTCTGGCCTCTTGCAATTAGTGCTAAAAGATCTGGTCCGACCACTCACAGTCCAAGCATTGGAAGAACCGGCAGGGCATGTTCTGGTGACACATCAAGAAAAGCGTCTTGATATGGTAATGGAGTTGCTGTGGTATTTCAGCCAGCCATTCGTAGGCTCGATCCACACCCACCACCCGAAAGGGACACACCTCATCGTACTCTTAACCCATTGACTCCCAGGGGTTCCCATTGACGAGTCTGTCCAGTTTAGGCCGGTTAGGACGCCAAAGGGTTAAGGAAAAGAGATATCCGAAGGACAGTTCACCTCTGGTCTAGTTCTCGCCTATTGGAGTTTCGTGGAATGGACACAAAGTTACCTTGGGCTTTGGGGATGGCTCCGGTAGGGGCGCAATCAAGGGTTCCAAGACTGCGTCAGGTTCTATGTCAAGAGGAGTCACCACATCGTGTTCTTGAGTTTCTGGTTTCACCTCCACAGGGGTCACTACCACAGAGCCTTATGTAGGAAGTAAGGGTTACATCATCTCTTCGTAGCTGGGCAACTGGTCCAAATCAGGGACTGACTCTAACAGTTCTTTCAATTCCACACCGAGAGGCATCCACACCACCATCTCTGTCGGTGGTGGTGGTTGGTCTGAGGTGACGAGAGTGTCCAAGGTTTCAGTGGGCTTGCTCAACTCCGCTACATCTTGTTTATTTTTTCCCTTCTTGCTTTTTCTAACCCCTCTCCACATCTTTTTTACAGTGGATTTCCTTGGCGGACGACCTCTTGTTTCTTGCTAGCATGAGAATGTTTAGCTGGTTTGTCCCGCTTCTCCTTCTCTTCTTAAAACAGATAGCGAGCAGGCAACAGGTCTCCATAATGGCGAGAGGTACTCATCTTCTTCTCAAGACAACTGACAACTAATAAAAGTCGTTTCGCACATTTATGGTTGGACGGCAGCACGTGATGTAAAATTCCAGGGTCTGTCATTGGTTCTTGAGGGTAGTGTTACCTCCGTCCGCTCTGTCATTGGCTCTTCAGAGTAGCGTCAAGGATATTCAAGGTCAGCTAAATTCCGACCTCCCTGTCATTGGTTCCTCAGAGTGGCATCAAGGACGTTGAAGGTCAGGAACATTCCAACCGCTCTGTCATTGGTCTTTAGAAAATGTCTTCAGCTTCTGTCCACGTGAACACCCTTTGGTATGTAAAGAGTCGCGCCAGCCAGAACAGTCAGTTTGTCATGAGCTTGGAGAGGTGCTGTAAACGTATAGACTTGCTGCTGGATTCTGTCTGGTGAACACTTGCAAAGAAGAAAAAGACGAAGGACCTATCAACGACCTAACAACTTGGGTCCTGGATCACAATTGTCGTCAGTGTCAGTTTGTTCACTACCTCCTCCTGAAAGCTGACAATCTCAATGTCTCACTCTGATACAAAGACAATCGGACTACAAAAGAATGATGTGAGGTTGGAAGTGTGCTATTGATACATGAACTTTCTCTTGGAGAAAGTGTTGTGCGAGATTTGTATCAGAGATAAAGATCAGTTGCCCCCTTTTTGGCGAACTGGGAACCCGATTGGAATTGCAATTAGTATCACTACCTCTTTCAATGGGCTGACAACCTCAACTTCCCTCTCTGAGAAGACGAAGAAGACTCCGACTCCATCAACAGAGAGGACTCACCTTCATGATATGGTATGTTTCCCATCCTTTTTTCCATAAAAAAAAGCATTCGAACAGTCCTTAAATAATAATAAACACACCAAATTGTCTGAAAAACGGAAGAAACAAAATGTTTTTGTCAATGACTGGAAAAAATAATTATAATAAAAAAATTTCATTTATTCAACCTGGAACCGGCAACTTTGACATCGACTGTCTCTTGTCTTGCCGTTTGAGCTATCCAATCTGTTAGGTACTGTTTGTTGATCTGATACGATACATGTGCAGGATGACGTTAAAACCCAGGACAACTTCAGGGAGGGGAGAGTTCGGAGCATTTTTGTTCTTGGTGGGAAAGGAAAATTTTTTAATCATTCTTTGAAGAAATTTCTTTTGAGAGTCTTTTTCTCTAACATGCGTTCTTGTCAGGAAGTGGGTCTCGCTCCGCTCAAAGTCCGGGAATGAGCCAACCTGGACAAGGTCAAGGAGCAGAAGAGGAGATGGCGAGAAATACAGAAAGAGCGGTGTCTCACATCGAACACCTCAGAACATATTCTCATAAACGACCACCAGAGCATCAGGATCTTCTTGCCCAAGCACGGAGGTGTCGGGAAGAACTCTTGGTTCAGGCCTGGAGGCGTCGACAACATGAGCTGTTGAGACTCAGGGGAACCTTATCCGTACCTGCGGAGCACCAAGATTTTCTCTCACAGGTATGGAGGCCTCATTGAGCAGCTCCAGAGAGCACGTCGCAAATGGTATCACCAAAATATCCTGAGGCAACAGCGTGGGTAGTACGAACAATACCGAGAACGTATTCATGACCAACGCTGGCTTAACTACCCCTCCCATCACAAACAATGACACGAATCCTATTGACGCTATAGTCAAGCCGTCCGTGAACAGATTCGAGGATACAACCAACGCTATTATGGAACCCACTGCGAACAAAATCTTCAAAAGAAGCTGTGGTACTATGCGAGGCACTGGGTTCATGTTTGCTTGAAGTCATGGTGACCGATGCCCGTCTGTCCCATATCATCGATACAACCAGTGGCAGTTGGCTCGTATGTAAGTACAGTCTCCAGCCTCCTACGCCTCAATAGCTGAGAGAAGGCTTGGCGTACCTAAATTGTTTGGTACCTCCTCGTCTTCAGACCTGTCGGAGACCGTGGATCGTCTAGACGAACTCCTGCTTCAGGCCTCCCCAACCACGGCGTTGATGGCTTACAAAGTGGTGGCGGAACTCGAGGAACTGATTCCACCACCTCCCAAACCCATCTGACGCTCTGAACGTTTCCAAACCCTGCCAGTAGATGACACAGTCGCTGATACAGCGGCAGTCATCTTAGCCTGTCGACGATCGCTTCGAGCCCAGACCAAGGCCCGAAGAGCGGAGATTCAGAGTGTTGGTGACATTTTAAGGGACATGGTTGTGAATTATCCTGGCCCTGATAGGGAATTTTGGGTGGGTACACGATTTCTGGCCAGTACTCAGTGATAACGAGAGCAACTGATTTCTTTCTTGGCGTGATGGGTGGGGTGACCTTGTTCTGGATGTGGATCCCTTCAATCCGTCATGTCACCAAGGAACCTTTTTGTACATGGTGCATGTGCCCTGCACCACCGATCTAAAAACTGAGTAGTGACACTACAGAACTTAGGTGACTTTAAGGAGACTCTACTCGGATGTGACCGGTGGGATGATTGTATTCTGGGGGATTCTCTCATTGACCAGCCACCATCCAAATCAGCCTTTAAAGAAACAATGTTGCCCTCATGGAGACCTTCCCTCCCATTTTTTCTGTAAATAGTTTTTTTCTCAGGAGAGTGGTTACCTTATGGAGACGCACCCTCTCCACTTTTTTACCTTCATTTTTCATCATTTCAATTTCATGGTTTCTTCTTTGTATATAGTTTTCTTATTAAACCATTTGATTGGGGAAAATATATCCTGTCTTGTTTTTTTCGTTTGAACCGTGAGGGGACTAGGACTCTGTGACACCCCAACTTTGAATATCCAACATGATTACGCAAAACACTCCAACCTGTTCCCTGAGGGTTCGCAAAAAGGGAGAAGTCTCGTCTCTGTGACATCATTGTTTGAGTTTTCAATTTCCCGCCTAACGTACGTTTGAATTTCCCGCCCAAAGTTAAATGTCCTGCAAGAATTTGAATCCACCAATCAGACTGCTCCAATTCCAACCATCAAGAGGGTCGTGAACGATCCCACACCACTACTGAAGAAGAGGAAGAAGAAGAACAATAACGATAATGATTATAATAATAATAAATTTATTCCTGAAAAGTTGCTGCACAATTTCCAGGTCCGACTACTTCAAAAAGTGTGGAAATTATTAGAATGAATTTAATGCCATTTGTGTTTGAAGATACAGATTTTCTCGTAGCGGTGCTCGATGGCCTTGCATGAGCTTCCTAGGTCCCTTTCCAGCTCCACCAGTTTATCTACCGGTTCTACTTAATGTTAGATGGGTTGTACCCATGTTTTTTTTTTTTCTTATTTCAATGCATTTTCCACGCATCATTCATGTTATTTTTTTCACCTTCAACAGTAACAGCAGGGAATGTCAGTCTAATAAGCGGACCTGTAGAGATGATCCTCCAAAATCTGTTGGATATCCTTTCTTCTTGTGACACACCAGAAAGCGATGTGTTACCTCAGGTAAGGGCTAGTCAACTTTGTTTTTTTTTTTCAATTTCAAGAACCCGCGCTCTGTTTTCCTGTCTCCCATCACTCTTTGTTCATCGCAGCTCTTCAGACTTCCCGTTTGCAAGCACTAGCAGTTTTGAAGGAAGGAATAAATAACTCTGCTTCAACAAATGCTATAATGAACTTGTTTGTTTTATTCAATGTGTTAGCCATTCGAACCCCTAAGACGACCATTAAGTTAATAAGTTAGTGATTATGGCATTTGTGCAGAGTTGTCATTATGTTTCCCTCAAATAAAAATTGGATTACTTGAGTTGTTTTTGTCAAAATTAAAAAGCCCTTATTTTATACTATCAGTCTTAAAGTTTAATTGAGAGGTTGCATATTGGGAGCATATCTCTTATCAAATATTATTATATCTCTCAGATAGTACGTGCGCTGTAATTGGCTAAATTAGCGGGCCGTATAGACCACTTTCATAAATGAAGACCAACTTTACATTCTTTTGTGTTTATGTTAATTAGACCTACTGCCCTCGTTTGAAAGCAAATATTCTTTTGAACTTTGCTCATCGTAGCGAGGTTAGTAGGGCTTATTAGCATTAAAACAAAAGAATAATTTATTTGGCCGCCATTATGAAAGAGGTCTATTCTACAGTACGGCCCACTGTACAGCCCGCTAAATTTAAAATTTCGACAAAACATCATCTAGCGAGTTTTTCATGTCATTTCTGTTGCATAAACTTGTACTGAAAACTGTTTGAATCTTGCAAGCAACAATTTCAAACTTAACAGCCAAGAAGATTTAGTTTTTGGGATTTTGGCACGGCATTCTTTGTGGCAGTTGAACCTTCCGCTTCTCTTTGACTAGTTTCCTTGCCCGCTTGCGGTTAACCTCAGAGATATAATAAATATCTTACTAACCCCGTTTTCTCGGTCCGTACTGTAAGTTACGGATCCTCGTTTTTTCCCGTTGATTTATGGCCGAAGCGCTTGGGCCATAAATCAACGGGAAAAAACTCGGTCCGTAAGTTACAGTACGGGCCTCGAACTCGGTTAGTAAGAGGTATTTCTTGATTTCCCTAAAGGCAGATGTTTCTCCCATATACAGGCATTACAGCATGCACAACTAAATTGTGCATGCTGTAATGCCGTTCATCTCATTGTTAAATTATCTACCGATATTTGAATGCAGCTCTTAACCGACATGGCTCCACTGAAACACATCCTTCCTCGAATTCTAATTCACAAGGAAAACAATACTTTTATAAATTACCTTATGTGGGCCGTTTTTCAGCTGTCGCTCAAAACAAAATACATTGCCTTGTTAATCATTATTGTAACAATCTTGACGTCAAATTTGTTTACTACGTTTAAATTAAGAAATCTTTTCTCGGTGAAGTATTCTGTCCCTAGAAAACTTTGTTCATGTGTGATAAACAAATTTACAAATTTACTTGAGCATGCTGTAATGCTTGCTATATCGGCGAAACTTTTTGTCGTTTTTCCACACACGTCCGTGAACATCTCTCTTCTGACAGGTCCACACGCTTCCGTGAACATCTCCCCTCTGACAAGTCCTCGCACATCTTTAAGCACTTAACAAAGCTCGGAACTTTGTTGCGTAGAGAAGCCTGAACAATTCAGGACCCGTGACCTCACGATGCCAGTGCGACCCTCAAACCCAACTGAGCTATGAGCCGTTGAAGTCCTAAATTTGTCAAGCTTCTCTACCCACTTGCCAAAATTACGTTCATAACTACGAGCTACTAACTAGCTTCACTTGATTCATATCTGCACCTCAATGTATGATTCATATCATGTATCATTTCGTTCGTCAGTTGAACCCAGAAATGACCAACTCCCAAACAGCTAAGTTGGTTTGAGCATCTCATCGGCATCACAAGGTCACTGGTTCAAACACCGTATAAGTCCTCGATTTTTCAGGCTTCTCTACGCAATATTCCAAATTGCGTTCATAATTGCGAGGATCATAGCTTCACTTGAGTTCATATCTGCAGTTCAATATATGATTCATATAATAGATCATTTCGTTCAACAACATCGGACGGATGTTGAAGCCGTTTGCACTGGCCTTAAGCTTTTGTGATCTCAGTTTTAAATTACGCATACTTGTTTGTTGTTTGTTTGTTTGTTATTTATTTGTTTGAGCAAGTTGAAGTATTTGCAGCTATATAGCTGATGTGGACCTGCTATACCCAACCACCCATACACTCACAAAGAACAGCTACAACACCCGGATCTTCATCCCCTACTCTTCTCGAATAGTGTGTGGGTTCTTTATTGTCCCAGAGGACAATTATGAACAATAAAGATATTTGTGAGACGGTGCCTACTTGAAAGTCTTAACCATTTGCGGATGTAATTACAAAGGCAGCACTTTCTCCTCAGTTATTTTAAGACCCTGAGTGTTGGTCCGGCCGGAGTCGAACTCACGACCTTCCGCATGGCAGCCCGGTGCTCAACCAACTGAGCCACCACTACGCGGTGCTTCATCTTGTTCTAAAAGTTCCAACGGTTTTCATTGTTTCAAACACTTTGTAACTCACTCAAATATGTTCAATTTTCTGTCACTTCATCACAATTATTTGTTATGTATAGTTCTAACGGTGTTCGTATCATCGAAACATGTCTTATAAATGTCGTCATATTTTTAAATATTTCAACAAAACATCAATGCGTTCCTCACTTTATTCTTGGCTGACATAGCCTTGTGCTAATTCGGCAAAAAACGTTTGCAGCGCTCGTAACGTATAATTTGATTGGCTCCATACCCAAGCCGGAAACAAAGCAGCAACATAGCAGCTCTCGTAACCTGCTATTGTTTGGTATTGTAAACAACTTCTATTGTTTAGGTCTAAGCCATTGTCTCAATTGACTTAACTATTAGAGTGTCATATGAAGTGCTAGTTTGCTACCCATATAGACCATGTGAGCATTAGCCCTGCTAATGGTAATGGGCCCATACAAGGACAGAGAAAAACTCTGACCAGGGTGGCAATTGATCCCACGACCTTCGGGTTAGATCACCGCTGCTCTACCGACTGAGCTACAAGGTCAGCCCGGAGCAGGCCGTGGGAACTGAAAGTGTTAAAGCCACGGCATTGAATTTGTACAAGTACAAGTACAAACGTTTGCAAAAACGTAACCCCTCCTTGTACTTGTACAAATTCATTGCCGTGACATTGACATCTTAAATTCCCACGACCTGCTCCCGTCTGACCTTGTAGCTCAGTCGGTAGAGCAGTGGTAATCTAATCCCAAAAATTGGTGGTGGGTTTAATTCCAACACTTCGCGTTGCTTTTTCGTGACGTGTGGTTCCTATTGATTCATAAGAGAAAACACAATACACCTAGATTTTATATGAAAAAAAAATGCTAATGCTACAAAGCCAAGCCTTCTGTTTGTATTCGTAGTGGAACTGATGGAGTAAATTCAACCTTGATAAGAGATTTCCTAAACGAGCTTGCACGACCTTTTCATTACACAGCTCGAGTAATGTAATTTAAAGAACAGTGGAGACAAGTGTTCTACTGATTGCGATCGTATTTCAGGCCCTCTTAGCTGTCCGCCCTGCTTTGGCTGAAGTTCTTGTGCTCACAGAGGTCGGAAGACGCCGCACTGGAGCAAACATCAGCCTTATGGCTCCACTGCTGGCTGCGATTGTGTCTAATATCAAACAAGAGGTAGATATTTGCACATGCGGGTCATTTTGTACTGGATCTCTACTGTTAAGATGACAGAAACAAAGTGCAGCGTTGGATATTTAACAATTATTTGCCAAAGGCGAAGTCAACATCGGTGAATAACATAACACATAGTATAATTGCATTCTCTACTTGCGCAAATCCCACAATACACCTCTTTTACCCCCAAAAATTTCCATACGCATTGTTTTCGATTTCTCTTGGGACATCTTCATGTCCCAGGAAAAATTGCAAGCAATGATTAGTCGAAATTGTTTTTGTTTTTTTTTTTTTTGGCGGGGAAGGGGGGTAAAAGAGGTGCAATAAGCATCTTTAAAACAACTAATTTCTTCGTCTGTCACTTCGACAAAACTGTTTGCGGCCACTTAGGTGATTATCGCGCAATAATCACCTCATCTGCAAGCAATCAGCGCATAGAATTCTCAATAATCACCTGTGTACCTAATTATACTAAATATGCATATTCAACCAGACAACAAGTTTGTCAAGAAGGCTAACACCTGATCAGTGTGGTCATGTGACACAATGCAGTCGCCATCTTGAGAAGGACGACGTAGTTATTGTGTAAAAACAGTTAGGTTTCTTTCTAGCCCTGGCTTTAATTTGTTCGTCCTAGAAACATGAACTGGCTGGAGAAAACCTCGAGGATGAGTTGCCCAGGCTTACCGTGTTCTTGATTAAAATGATTTCAAGTTCACAAGGTCTGTTAAGGTAAGAAATTCTTGGAATACGAATTTGTGTCGTAAGATCGTCTGGGTGAGAGTAGTCTTGAGACTAACATTTCGAGAAACCGATCGAGCCCTATCTTCAGATCAGATCCGAGTGCTATGTGAGTTATCAATAGATAAATCGTTCGGACTCTTTTGAGTGATGAGGGCTTGGTCGTTGAAGTGTGCCAGACACCCTGGCACACTGTTCTTACCCTAATGCTATACATGATTGCAAGAATTTTCTATTCTCGTTGGCGTAGGGAAATGTAGTTTCCTTACAAACACCGAGCAAAATAGTGGTATTTGAATTTAGAAAAAAAATTCATTGCAAATGAAGGAAACTCATCAAGCAATCTAAATGGTCCATGATCAGATAAACCAATGAAATGCAATCCCTGGACGGCAAAAAACGATTGGATACGTGATGCGCTCGCGTGACGCAAGACGTGTCAATAACTAATCACATGATTTTCTCGTGTCATTTGAAATAAATAGACACCTAGTACTGTAGGTTTTTTTTTTTCAAAGACTAAAACGTTTCACTGGCCCTACGTCCTGTTCCAATTTCATTGGTTTCTGATAAATTTACACAGTCGTACCCATTCATTCCAAATTGCACTCGAAATCATGGGATTATGTCCAACTGAAGAATTATTCGTATTTGCAGTAGATCGATAAGCGAGTTTAAAAAAAACTCTGTGGCGATTTTTTTGTCTCCCTGAAGAATGGAAACGCCAGTTACATAAAACCTTCGGTATAAATAGATAAAATCACCCAAGAGTAAGATTACCGAAATTGGCCTAGTCCCCCTCATCGTCAAGTGTCTCTTTTAAACCAAGTTTTGCGGGAAAATAAGCAATAGTGTTTTCACTCACGTGATCAGTAACCTTTTTTTTTCCACCGAAGCAATAAAATAAAACGTTTGCATGAGCCTCATCTCGAGGCTCTGGGGAATAAACTCATACAAATCCTTCTATTTATTCCCCATAGCCTCGAGATGATGCTTTTGTTTCGGACTGAATTTCAATATATCGAAATCGGTCTATGCCAGGTGGATTATTTGGGGACACCAACATGGCCGCCGCTCCTTTGTTTAGGGACACCAACAATACATGGCCGCCGTAACGTCACGTGAAAACACTTTTTAGACCAGATCGGCTGACTCAATTTTGTTCCCGATTCAAATTCTAGGAATAACACGTTTTGTTTCAGGTATTTCCATATCATTTAAGTAAGAATGCTACATTATAATGCGAACACAGTACACAAAGAATCTTAACCCCGAGAGATTTGAATTGGGTACAACATAGACTTAGCCGATTAGGTTTATTGTACATTTTCTCGCAAAACTTGGTTTTAAAAAAGGAGACATTTTTCTGGCGCTGATGGCGGGAAAACCTGACACCAGATTCTTACTCTTGGATAATGGATTCTTAGTGAAATAACAAATTCATCTTCCAGTAACCGTTCGTACCCATCCTTCCTTGCCATTCAATGATTGTTGCATTCTTAGTTCGTTTTTTTTTTTTTGTATTGTTTTTTTTTTGCCTTTTTCCTCTTGCCAGATCTTTTATGTTTGAGCTAAAGCAACAAGTTTTATCTGGAGTACTCTGTGACGCTGTTGATTCGACAGTGTCAGTCACCAGGCTCTTGGGAGCTCTTCACGGTTTGTATGAAATGTTGCTGACAGAATTACGAACTCCTGATTCGTTCAAATTGCTTATTTTCCATACTTGCCTAAGATGATGTGATCCGGGTTTCCAATGAGGATATGAAAATAATAGGTCTTGTGAAATTTTAAGAAACGTCCTTTTTGTTTGCATGGTCATTCTTATGTGATATTCTCGTCGTTTAGTTTGCAAATTCCGTGTTTATTTTTAGCAACTGCTGACGCAAGTGTAATTAAGACATGCGCAATTCACATTGCTGATCACCTCAAAGTATCGGAACAAGACATTGACTTGGAAACAAGGTTTGTTCCATGGGCTATCTTTTTTTCAAATTAATACTGCCGTTTTATTTCAAACGGGCAAAAAGTAATGGTATATGAAAGCTTCGATCCACCATGAACCGACAGTCTAATATACGTAAATAGATATACTTCTATGTAGAATTTAAAACATCGTTAAACGTTACAATGCCGTTCATATCCTCTGGGAGAACCCCAGTCTCAACACACAACTAAAACACGCAGAGCCTACTCTTTCATTTTAGAAACAGTTATTGTATGTGTTGGTTTTCTGTTGCTTTAGTTGATTGCTTTAATTTCGTGTCATTGTATCTCTTGCGCGCGCATTATTCGTTTCTTTGCACTTGCACATTGTACTGGTGACTTGCAACTGAAGATGATCTACGCTTACGCTAGATTGTGTTCTGTTATCAAAACCATTTGACATTAGGCTCTGTTTTAATGGGAACTCTTCACTTTTTTGTTTGGTAAAATGCTATGTCTTTTGGTCGTTGATATTTTCCAGTCATTAGAAATGTTCGAGAATGTCCTACTTGTATTTTACTTTTCAGGACAACACTCTAGACCCAGCTATACTGTACAATAGCTCAGACCTTAGATCGTATCTCCCTCACTCACCGTCTTAGGAAATTATGGAGCTTAAACCGGAAATGAGCTGTTTTCGCTTTTAACTCGTCTTCTTGCTACCGCATTTATATTGCTAGTTTGAAACTCTGGGAAAGACCACTGTCCTGGCATGCGAAATGTTCACTTCCGGTCAAAAACTTCGCTTGCCTTGGCTCCCTAACATTCAAATCTTATTAAGGAGGCTCCCAAAAGTTTTAGGGCCGCGCGCAAGCTGGGCACTAGTATGGCGCGTGTTTTTCTGGTTTTTGTGACGTCTGCGTGACCAAATCTGTAAAATTAATTGCTAATTTTCTCGCGTTCTCTTTGGAATTTCTTTTTAATTGGCTGAGTTCTCACCACGTACAGTTCATATCAAATACCTTATATTTGTTAAAATATGCCAGAGCTAATCGAATGGACTAACAAAAAAATGACAAATTACAAAATATTGGCAAAACCGTCTGAACGACCTTGACTTTTTACAACTTCAAAATGTTAGGCAATATCATTTCCATAATGTGGCAAAGAATTTAAAAAAATTCACAGAAGGAAGGTATAAATATTAAGGAATTTAGGCCGAAAATAGGAATATATCTGCCTGTCATAAGATGCGATGTTGCCATGGTTACAGCAAAAGTTGACACCCAAAAAATAAGCCTTATTATATTGGTAGCCATGTTGGTAAGTCTCGACAGGGAAAACTTTGAGAGAAATTAATTAGGTTTCCTTTAGTAACTCGTGCCCTGTAGTGACGGTATTCGCAAATACTCTAGGGAGCCACCTTAACCCAACATTAAAGATGATTATGATTCGCTTGATGAACAAGATACATCCTTCACTTTAACGTACCATTCTTTCGAATGTATTCAGCCGAATGTTTTTTTTTTTTATTTCCTTTTTTTTTCAGCGAGGAGGTTAAAGAAGCCCGAGCAGTTGTTCAGATGGTGCTCTCCAAGCTGCAAATTGTCATTTAAATCATATAAGAAAATTCCTTTGCAGAAAAGTGGCAAATAGAGGCGTTTCCATACCCTTTTGTTTCTGAGTGAACGTTGAGTTGTAAAATGATGATGCCACTCCTAAAAGCGCTAGAATCTGTAGTTTGTACTTTTTAGAGTTAAAATACAGAATTTTTGTACTTGTCTCTGCGTGGTCCCGCGCCGTGGGCGCCGGTGTAGGCAAACTACTACACACTCTTCGGTCGAAAGTGCAAATTTTTACTGCTTAAGGGGGCTTTAAGGCCAGGGCACACTAGGCGATAAGTCGCTGCGACACGTCGCGGGTACAAGTTGCTGCAACAAATCGCCTTGTGTGACACGGTTAATTTCATCAAAAAACATTGTCGCTGCGGCAGAATTTTGTCGCCGCGATCAGTCGCACGAATTTTCGAACAGGCGTCGTGTCGCAGCGACTTGTTTTGCAAGTAGTACGCATGGAGCAACTTGTCGCAGACATGTCGCTGCGACTTGTCCCGTAGTGTGTCCCGGCCTTTATGAGTTAAGCCATGAAAGAGAACCTCCACTAAAACAAGGATATGACCTTAAGCCACAGAACATAATGTTTACAATTAAAAGAGTTCAAACTTTTCCAATAAAAGCGTTTGAATTCGAAAAAATGAATTTTGAAAAATGCTTGTTTTGGCTTTCAAATTTTCAGGGCGCCGCCATCTTGAATAATTGTGTCGTGTCATGTTTGCCCTATTTTTCTGACACACAGAGCGATTGTTCTAGATTAATAGGGCAACCACAACCCTTAAATTTTTGCGAATTTTGCAGTTGTACTTGATCCGCAAAAATAAGTTCGTTTCCAGTCTTTGGCATAAGAAACAAACTCAAAGCAGTCGATCAAATTAAAAGGTCACGTTAACCATTTTCTACGGCCTCCAGGATGCCACATTTTTTTCCACGTTCTCGATGACGGAAGTGTTTTTTACCAAAGAGTAATACAAGTTGAAAGTAGTTTTGCTGCTTGAAAAGAAAACCTCAAAAATTAGTTTCCAGAGGAAATTTCATCCCGAATTCGCGCCGCAAAAATTTGTTCCCGCAAACCTCAAAAAATCGCCAATCCGTAAAATAAAAGTCCCGCAAAATTTTCATGCCACACGGTAACAGTAAAAGGCAAGCCAAAAGACAGATGAAGGAGAAATAACAGTTTTTACATAAAACTCTGAATTTGGAATTCTCAGCGAAAGATTAATGACAATCGATCGTAAAAACACTAAAATTCCTGGGGAAGGACACGATGTTCTGTAAAGATGGAAGAAATTAGTCACGTGCTAGGCAACCACAAAGGTGCACGTGATCACCTTGTGTCTAAGTTCTTGTTTACAATAAGTGAGGAATGTTATATCGTTCGTCGTTTTTAGAGTTAAACAACGTCCTTTATAGCCAGGAAACATACGTCCTTCGTTTTTAATTTTGTTGTAATATTTAACCAGAAAAGGGTTGACACGTGTAACGGCCCCTTGTGTGCTGGGAAACAAGCTTCTGAATATTCAATTTGTTAAGTGCCATATTTGGAACGACAAAAGAGAAACATTCAACCAATCGTTTCGCAAGAACACCGTGACGCAATACCACAAATGTTTGAAAAAAACCTTTTTTTTTCTTTGAGGCAGCATTTGGAAAGATTGGTTTTCCTCCCGGGGAAAACCCTACGTTGTGGAACTTAAGTTTCACATTTGGCAAATTTCGATAATTTTGCAACATATGTTGACCGCGCTTTGTTTACTGTCGGAAAAGACTGGAGCGAGGGGTTTCCAAATATGGTACTTAGCACTGAATATTCGGAAGCTGTGAACGCGCGTTACACGTTTCAACCCTTATGGGTTTCTGATTTAACTGAATATTATATTTCATCTGTCGGGTTATTGACCAGAGACTGGGCTCTTCTCTGGAACAATGTTGATCAATCCCTTCAATGAAGAACCATTTCTTTCAATAATTAAGCTAAAAATGGACAACAAATTTTCTTGCAATTAAATAAATTTCATCCTCGCAGTTCAGGATCTTAAAACCCTTTTCGGAAGAACCCTACCGTGAATAATGAAGCACAAAAGAGACAACAAACTTTCTTTCAAATAATTCTTCACTGTCACAGTTCCAATTTTTTTTTATCTGAAGACTGTGCAAAGTTGTGAACAAAATGCGAGGTCAGTAAACAATGTGATGCATTCAAGGCGTTCGATTCCTTTTAATTAAACCCATACAGAATTTGCCATTTGGTGTCGGTCTTGTACTTAACATCATAGTTACCCAAATAACATTAGAAACAAAGCTCACTTTGTGATATCCAACGGAGAAAGGTGCAATTTTTGTGGAACACCAATACTCGTCGCTCGTCCAGATATTTATTTTCACCGCCTGTCTTGTTTATCCAGTTGACTTGCCATTATTGAGCTCCATAAGAGTATATATATATTTTTAAAGATCCACTAAAACGCCATTCGCGTTACAATGACTTTCGACGGCATTGCAAGTAAGTTAAAAATTCTACTGTGTCCACCGGATAAAATCTATGCATTTGTAGTACCCCCTCAAACTTACCAAACATCGTTGTCTGTACTCTTATCGACAGCGATATTCGTCATCACAGTGGTCAAAATGTTGTGGACTCGCAAGGCGCAGCCGAGTGAGTCCACAACAAACAAACTAACCCAACGCTGAACAACTTTCGATTTGTTTTTTGCCACTATATTCAAAGCAAAAGAAAGTTTTTATTTCAGAACGCGACTAAAATCATGACACAAAGAAAGAGCAAGCGTTGTCTAAGACTTTCTCGCAATACGATTGGTTTATTTCCCAAAATGGGCGTTCCTGATTGCCTATTACATTGCGTGACAAATTGACGCGAGCATGACGCGTACAGCGTTGTCTACGCTCTTATCGACAACGGCAAATTAGCCAATCAGGGGCCGGTTGCTCGAAGCCTGGTTTGCGCTAACCGTTGGTTAAGAGGTATCAAAACCTATAGGTTTCCATGGTATTTAACGCTGGTTAGCGCTAACCATGGTTCGAGCAACCCGGGCCAGATTGCGAAATTACAAGCAATTGTAGTAAACATGTTCATTCCCCGCATTCTTGTCTCTCTTTGAATGCCAAGCTTCCAGAAAAAGTCTATTGTGATAGTCAGCTGCGTTGTCAACGATAGTGGCGTGATCAAAGTCCATATTATGGCCAAATTGGTTTGTGTGTCGCGCAATTTTAGAATTGCTGTCGCAAAAACACGGACAGCTCTTCTATCTTCACGAAACCTTGTGGTAAGTGCTCTGTCCGTTTGGCCATAATATGCGAAATCACAATCAAGGCAGTTTACTTTGCATTCTATGCATCAAGACTAAAAGAGGGTTGGTGCTTCTCCTTTGGTCTTGAAAAGATTGTGCCTAAAGTGCCGAGTGGTTTAAAACCAACTTTGACTCCGTTGTTACGTAGCACTCTCGACACTCTTTCTGTTACACCTTTCACGTAGGGTAGGACAACAAATGGTGTTGTTATCATTTGCAGTGTTGTTAGTGTTGATAAATTGCAAGGGATAGTTATTGTTCATCAAGACTTTGATAACATGTTGCTTTTCTTTGCGTTTCCCTCTATTTGTTGACGGGATTTTCTCCGCTCTATCAAGGAGTGTATTAACTACGGGTTGTCCTAAAAGCCGGAATCCGGAATCACACGTCATTGTTTTACCAATACAGAGAGTAAAAACTATAAAACATTCATAAAAGCTAACCGTAGGCCTAAAAACGTTTGTTTAGGCCTAATTAGGCCTAAGGTTAGCTTTTGTTAATGTTTTATAGTTTTTACTCTCTGTATTGGTAAAACCATGACCTGTAATTCCGGATTCCGGCTTTTAGGACAACCCTATTAAAACCCTATTAACTACTGATCTTTTGTGTTGAGCTGGATGGTGAAAGTTTAAATCAAGATATTTATCAGTGTGTGTCGGCTTTCGGTACACGTTGACCTATATGCGACCGTTTGCTCTAACTGTTGTAGTGTCTTAAAAGAGTCACCGTTGTCTCGCTTTCAACCTAGTAAATTGTATGTGTGGGTTCATAGAGTTAAGGTGGGCATGGACCTCCTGCACGTAATCCTTTGGAAGGCAAACGTGGCTGAAATCGACGTACCATACCAAGGGTGGGTGGCCGTGGAAATTGCTCTTTCGTCTACAAACCCCATCACCAGGTTGGCTATGGTTGCACTCACATGCGAGCCCATGGCACAGCTAAATGTTTGATGATAATGCTCCTTTTCATAAGTAAAATAGCTGTTCCGCAGAACGAACTCTAACAATCGCATTATGTTGCCCTTGGAAACGTTAGTACGCGCTGTTAGGTTATTATCGCCGTCCAATCTTTCACGGGTGACCTGCAGAGCCAATTCCACCGGGATTCAGTGACGTAAACAGAGAGACCACATCGAAGGAAACCATGATTTCATCCTCGGTAATTGTTTGGTCTCTTATTTTTTCCGCAAATGTGGTGCTATTTTTCACGGAGTATTTCTCGTCCATTAGAGAGGATAAAATCGAAACTAAGGGTGCGTTCGATTCACCGTATTCCCGAATAGGAATACATAGAATACAAGTTGGAAATCCTTCGTTTTTGCGGAGATTCACATTAAAATTGCCAAACATTTGCTAAAATGTTATTTTAAACATATTTTTATCATCCTTGCAGCTTCGAAACGCGCCAAACATACCCTTTTAATCATCACTCGACATATTCTTTTTCCGGAATAGGGTCAATCGAACGCGCCCTAAGTATTTCGATAGGTTTTACGTTGGAGAGTTGACACAACTAGTAATTGGACGAAGAGGTACGCTGACTTTGTGGATCTTGGGGAGGCCATAGACGGCTGCAGAGGTAGCGTCCGTGCTGTGGAGTTGGCGATATAGCTTAGGATCCAGTTGGGCTTTATCGTGGTCATCAATGCAAGGACTAGATTTTATTTCGGACAGCAAGTGATTAAGGCCCTTTTCAACTCGTGAGGTTGGATTCCTGCGTTTGTCCGTAATCTTCTCGTACGTATTGTTATCATTTAACAAAGTGTTGATTTTACTTTTGTAATCACTCGTGTTCATAACGACTACGGACCTGCCCTTGTCGGCTGGTACAATGGTAGGGGATGGATCCTGTTTAAGGTTCATTATTGCTTTGAGTTGTTCCTTGGAAATGTTACGAGTTGTCTCAGGCTTGCTATTCTTCCAAGATTTTTACCACAGAAATGGTATGTTTATCAAGAAATGGGACTCCGCTCGCAAAGCCAGGCATCGCGACTCCAACACTAACAACACTGCAAATGAAGTAACAACACCATTTGTTGTCCTACTCTACGTGAAAGGCTTAACAGAAAGAGTGTCGAGAGTGCTACGTAACAGCAGAGTCAAAGTTGGTTTTAAATTAACCATTCAGCACTTTACGCACAATCTTTTCAAGACCAAAGGACAAACCAACCCTGTTTCACTCTCAACGTATAGTATACAAAGTAACCTGCCTTGATTGCGATTTCGCATATTATGGGCAAACGAACAGAGCACTGACCACCAGGCTTCGTGAACATAGAAGAGCTGTCCGTGTTTGCGACAGCAATTCTAAAATTGCGCGACACGCAAACCAATTTGGCCATAATATTGACTTTGACCACACCACTATAGTTGACAAGGCAGTTGACTATCACAAGAGACTTTTCCTGGAAGTTCGGCATTCAAAGAGAGACCAGAATGCGAGGAATGAACGTATAGAAATTCCTGGCATTTATGTTTCACTTGCATAATGCCTCGCCTCGCGCAGAGATCACGTGTGCTTGTAGTCACGCTCATACGGCAAATGAAGCTGTCGCTTATTCAAACCGAGGATGACCGAAGGATTGCGGTCGAAACGTCTTTATCAAGTTTTGAGTTAACGTTAGACGTTCAGATAAGGCAGTGTCCAACATTTCTTATAGTAATTATGCAAATTCCTGAGCGCAATTTCAGCACCCTTAATCGGATGCTTTCGTATGATTTTCATGGTTACTTGTGAGGCCTTGAACCTGTTTATCAGATGCTAGTGTGTGTGAAATCAACGCGGATTGCAATAGATGTGACCAGCTCTTCGCACCACTTGACGAGTACAGCCGTTTTACACCTGTACAGAGCGAGGCCTGGGGCTGAGAATGAAAAAGCTATAAACTGAGTATCACCGCGGAACAGATGGCAAAATTACGATTTAGATATAAATGAACAACAGCTAAAATTACGCCTATCACAAAGAAAGAAAAAAAGTAGAGCATTACTTTATGCGACCATTAATTGACATGGACATGCGATAAAGCATTGAACTAATATATAGATTTAGCCAAGCCTAAAAGCGGAGCTCCATGATTATTTATTCTTACTACCTGTAGGGTTAGTGAAAATAAAGGGTCAGTTATTTAAGCAAAGTCTAACTTAGGCCGCGGTTTAAGACAATCAGTGGACCTCCAAATCTGTTTTTGAGCGGTATATTTTAAGTAAATAAATTGCTCTCTAGCCTGGTATGCAAACCTTCTTGTTACCATCAGCAGCACACATTACTTCGATATGATTGTTGGCAATATTGAAAATGGCTTAGAACGCGGTTTTGTTAAACATTGTCTAAAATATGTTTTAACAATCGACCCAAAAGGTTTCGAATTGTCCGCGTTTTGATGTTTCCGCTCGCTACTTTAATAATTAAATCATTTCCTTTGCTTTCTACTATAGGAAAATTCATTGCCTAACTAGTGAATTCCACGGTAAATTTTACGCTAAAAAAGCGATATCGCATGAATTACGAAGCGATGAGTACAGTATTAGTTTTTCGAGTGAAATTTACTTTGGAATTCTCCAGTTTGGCAGTGAATTTTTCTTGAACCACATGAGTTTTAAAGGAAAACAAGTACACCCTCAACTAGCGAATGGAAAGAAAAAAAAGGCATTTCAGAGCCAATTGTCAATAGCCAGCGAATAGGAATCACGCTAAAATTAGAAGCCGTAAAAAAGAAATTGTCCGTTCAAGGTCAAAGAAGAGTTTTACTGATGTACTTTATTCCACTTTATCTCCGAAAACGAAATCATCCACATTTTGATGTATTTCATTGAAACACGCCAGGTTGGAACAAGAATCGGCAAAATACGGAAAGGCAACCAAGAAAGGACTAACTTCAAACAAGATCCGCTCCAACACTTCAATAACGTTTAGGTGCTTTAAACAAACTTCTGAAAACACAAGCTAGTGAGATTTCCCCCGAATTTTACGAGAACGTATTGCGATTACGTGTTTATAACATAAGGGCACAATTTTCTTCTCACTGTCAAGGCACAACGAAAACCAGTTGGGCAAACGGATTAAAAAAGCACTTGTTCGCTCGCATTTTAGAGAAAAACAAACTTACAAATCAACTTTTTCTTTATGTCCAAAAGAGTACAGATAATTGTTATTTAATTCCAGTTGACAATAAAAAATCGATTCTCATTCCTGAACAAAGGAAGAACCGATAAACCACCTTTTCAAAATACGCATCCGTAAAAATAACAAACGGTTTAGTGCCCAAGGTAAGAATTCGTGGAGTAACTTCTTCCACTAAGTATGAGGTATTACTGATATTCTTTTTTGTCGTTGTCGTTCTCCTTTCGTTTCTGTTCTAGACATAGGTCCTCCAGGCATTATGTAACCTCATCAGAGCTTCTAAAGATATGCCAAGAATTGCAATACAGAGAAAAAAGCAGCTCTAAGCAAATTAAAATAAACACTCAGCTTTAAGTTTATATCCCTACGATGCTTGACTTAAATAACTGCGTAGCCACCAGTGTGGACCACAGATATCATGATACGTTAAACTGGATTGAAACCAGCAAAAAATGCAGAAAGAAAACATCTTCCAAACCGTTTTTCCACCTGAACACGAAAAGCGTTGACTGTGTGAGAACTAGAGTTGATGTAGTATGGCCGTGTAGCCGCGTCGAGCCACAGAAAGCGCGCGAAAAGTGAAGCCTCGCTTATGTTTAGGTGAATTAACCTGGGTTGCGCCTGAAATCCAATTGAAAACCAGTACCTGGTCAGCAGTCAACTTAAAAAAACAGTTGACCTCGGTGAGCTCTAAGCTTGAACCCGCGATGTGGTCTCGTGTGTCTTGTTCTGACAGTTGTCATTTGATCAAAACATGAATGTCCAACATCAAAGATGTATGCTCTAAACTAGCATGATACTGGTAACATTGGCATACATGGAGGGGTGGACGTACGTACGTACGGTCGATGACGTCATGGCTATAAAACCAAGATTTCTCGCGTGGGATGGGTTACCATATTTTCTTAAAAATGGTGCTCGGCGCGCGCGGAGCTTCTCTATGCAGTAAAAAGTAGGCTAAACTTACGTCGGACATAGTGTAGGCTACGTTAAGCCTCTTATTTCTTTTCTTCTCTTTTTATGACGAGTTTAAAGTAAGCAGCTCTTCTTTAAAAGTAACAAAAATCCCGATCTAGTGACAAGGATTCATCGAGAAAACGACCTTGGTCGAGAAAGGTTTCTCTGACAGCAGCGTCACAAATAGGCAATTTCTTCCATTGATTACGTCACAGTCAACCGCGTTCTTTAATTATAAATTAGAACTTTGACAGCACGGAAAAGCATTAATTATCACTAATTAATTATCAATTTGACATTCTTCTTCAAAGGAGACAGCCAGGGTATTGTAATCTGGATCGGTGATGATAAGTTTCCTCGGAAAATGGCTGTACTCGGAGGAAGCAGGCCGAAATCCATCCTTGGAGTGTTTTGTGAACGAGTCGGAAGAAGGCGATTGGCTGTTGATAGATATCGAATTGACCAATAACGACGGCGAGTTCTTGAAAGACTATGTTGTGGTTCCAGTTATCTGTCGGGACGGAGAAAAGTTGCTCTCGGCTCACAAGGATAAGGGAATCGGAAAAAGCTTAAACAACATCAAGAAATGTCAAAAGTTCATTCACGGCAAAATGATCTCTCGATTGCAAGCACGACGATTGGTACTGCCGTATAGAATTGAACATCCGTTGAGGCTAAGGGCGGCGGTATTTGATGCGGAGGATATGCGAAATTTGGAAAGACTGCAACAATTTAATTGCTGGTTAAAAACAATGATGATGAAAGATCCACAGCTTCTTGGTACCCTGGGAAATACTACATTCCCACGTGTGAAGGTTCAAAGGTAAGTTGACATGTAACAATTAAAATAGATAAATATTTTCATGCTTTCTTGTCCTTCCCCACTGTACTATTGTCCTATTGTTCATGGACAAAAGTGCACTTGCGCTCTTTACGTACGCGCAAAACAAAGATCTTCAAGAGATTCAAAGTACACGTTCTCCCCTCCCCCCATCCCACATACAATGTTGAAAACACATCCCCGCAATTTTTTCTGACCTTTAACATTGCATTGGGTGGGGGAGGGGGCACATGTAACAGACTTTTAAAATATAGCACTGCTTTTGGGAGTAATGGTCAAATCATCGATAAGTACGTATACCAGTTTTGCGTGACTGTCCCAAGGAATTTCGACCATGATTGTGGCCGTTTATCTCGTCCAGGGAACAAGATTCAGATAGTAGTGGAGCAACACTTGGCTAGCTTTCCACTAATGCTATTTGTAGATTCTAGGAATCTTCGTCATTTGTGCTTGTCTAAAATTCCGTGTTTCACCAATTTTTGTCGTTACGTAAAGCATCGTAACATGCTTGTTTCCATTTCTGCGCGGGCAAACGAACAGAGTCAAGCTTCGAGGGAATAATTTGTATTTTTTTGTTTTTTAACAAAAAAAAAAGAATGCTAATCATCCCACCTGATCCTCGACTCTGCGCTTTCGCTCCTTCACAATTTTTGACTAGCTTATAAATGTGCTAACCAGGTTGTTATGGGTGTTCAAACAATGACGTCTTCTTTTCGGTAATTGACACTTTTGAATATCAATAGAAATTTGACCCCAATGTTCATAAACAGGAAGCATCGCTACTTAATTTCAACTGCGAGCTATTCTTGAAATCTAATTTTTGCGAGTTGAACTGAAATCATGTAAAAGGAATGAAGCCGAATTGTTTCATCGAGTCTCCGTGGTCCCATTCATTGAGATGGTCTATGCTCAGTCATAATCCTTTCACTTCCATAGACAATTAATTGTTGTATTTTTCAGCCCCAGGTCACCTGTGACAATTCAAGTAGGACGTTGTACGCAAGTCATCGAACCAATGAAACTGCATTCCAAGCATGCGCATTGGCTGGTTGATGATCTGAACACGTGCAAGTCACTTGTGAAGTACGATCCTTCGCCTTTGATACAACTGTTGAGTGACCTAAAGAACCTAAATCGAAAACAAAGCTTGGAACTTGTAGTAAGAATGGGGGACGCCCTGCAGGAGCCACTGTGTGTAACTGTGGCGAAGGATCATGTGTGCAAATTTGTTAAGAATCGACCAAAAAGCAATTCCCTTGCAAAGTTTGAGGTACCGTGTGCTGATCACCCGGTTGTTATTTCTGAGCCCACGCGCAATCCCGTACCGTTGCTTGCATTGGAATGGATCGGGCAACAACAAGACGAAGAGCCAGCGGATTATGAAAAAATTCAGCAAAATGGAGAAAAATGTAACTGGCTTGCACAGCCTGCGATTTCGGTAATCAGTGACATCTGCGAGATGACATCAAGAATTGGTTACCGCGTGCCACAGGTTGCCATCTTTTTGTGGGCTCAGCTTTTGCAGTTCCTGTCTTGTAGCCGGAAGTATTTTTGCAGGAAACAAGAACCTGAGGTTCACTCCAACGGCCGCACCGAGATAACTGGAGAGCCCAAGTGCGACTGCTATTTAACCTTGCTTAGCAAGGGTTTCAGTGAGGACAAGTGTCGCGCAGCAGCGGAGAAAAAGACTAAACGACAAGATACGAAGAAAAATCTGAAGCGTGCGCACGCGGCAATGGTTCAAAAGCATTGTTGTAATACCAACCGAAAGCGGGCTATGGACTGCGCAAGGTTTAGACAAGGAAATGGCAAAAGGGGCTGTTGATCAGTTTCTCCCGGCAAGAACAGAATCTGAGAAGAGTTCGGTTAACTACACGATTTTGCTGTCCCCGACATCAAACGTGAACAATGAAATTCCATAGATGCTTGCCTGTTTCTTTGTGCCTAAAACCTCCTTGCAAGCACATTTGCATCACAAACACAGCGACAGGAAGCATGCACTTTGTGTTGCACTGAAGCTAGTTTTTGTTAAAAGAAGGCCATCAAATCGCAAAACGCAGCACATGCACTTTTGACTCGTCGGATTCTTTCTGAAGCATATAACGTTCAGAGAGACTGATCTCTATCAGAAATAAAATTTATCGTCATCACTCTACATCTGTTCTATTACCTTTGGCCAAATGCAAATTACGAGCAAAGCCGAGTTGAATATATTCGAGATTTCTGCAAAGGGCTGGGCAGGGCAGGGCAGGGCAGGGCAGGGCAGGGCAGGGCAGGGGCATCAGGACATAATCATAAAAAGGGCACACAAAAACAATGAAGCTTCACCCATATGAGATTGTAGGTTCAAGGAACTGGTTGGCGCCTGGGGTTGCAGCCACTAATTATTCAACAACGGTTTTCAGTAGATGACTTGAATAACATAGCTCATGGCTTCTAGTTATTTTCCAAAAGTTTCAGTTTTAGTATATAATCCTGATAAACATGCACGTTCTCGTCATCAAAGTGTAACCAAGACTCATTATTTTTCCTAAAAATTTCCTTTATTATTCAGCAAATTATTCGTTAAATATATCATTTTACCATCCCAAGATGGAAAATGCTGCCCAGTTTAATGCATGGCGGAGCTAGTGACAAGGCATAGGTTGAAACCGCACTGCTTTGTAACGCGAAAAACCGTTTGAAAACAGGAATGCAAGATAGCGTGTGCCACCCCAAACGTCATATCGGTCTTGGCCTATCAAAACCTCTATCGTGTGACAAACACCGGCCAGTTTGAGTAAATTGTGCAGAGCACAAGAGAGTTCCCTTCAGGCAAAAATAGCAACATGTATGCAAATCAGTGGGCAGATTTATCGTACCAAACACTCGAGGCTAAATGTACTTAAAAATGCCATCAGCACCCTTTTGTACCAAGTTCTTGTTTTGCTCATCAGAACCCAACCTCTTGTACCGTTTACACCTGTGGACCCAGTTTTCTTTGCTCGTTTTCCTTC
>NC_090876.1:21435371-21450371 GCF_036669935.1 Montipora foliosa
AATTTTTCAGTCAATGTCAATTTGTATTTTAAATTACGATAATACACATCAAGACCTAAAATGGGTCTCGGCTTATAGCCGGTTATTATGCATTTGCAATTCGTGTCAATCAAGTTGATTTTTTGCGGGGTCTCGGCTTGTAGCCAAATAAGTAAGGTAATCTGTTTATGTAGGTAAAGAAATTGGGTCGGCTGTCACACTCAGCGTGTCATCTTTGATCAAGCTTGATAATTTTAAGGATTCGACAAAACAGCTTGAAGATCTAAACTCACATATGGCAAAAGACAGGAGCATTCCAGTAACCCCACCACTGACAGTACTCGCTTGCATACTGCTCATTGCTTCCTGCCTTGTGGTCATTGTTGGATTCCCCTGCAATTTGTCCAGTGTCTGTCTGCACTCATGGGCCTTTGTGGAAACCAGCAGATTGTCACGGATCACTAATGACAAAAATTAATACAATCATACCTTGCAAATTAATGTATTGTCACATTACAGATTTTATTAGCAACTCTCACCAACTAGACTGGACCCCCAATGCATTTGAATTTATAGCTTAGGGTTGTTTGAATTCCTCTGCAAATTTATTGCCTCTAATATTCCCCCCTGAGGTCCCCAACAGGTCTGTGTTTTAAAACCAAGACACAAATTCTTTGCTCAGTTGTACTTTTTATTAAACACCAAGATGCACTATAAAAGGCGTGGTGCCTTGATCACATGCAAATTATTTATCAATCAACCATGGACGCAACCGACCTGTGTGATAATTATTTTGTGCAATAAAAAAGCCCCTTATGGCAATGTGCCTGTAATATGCCATAAAATATTATCTGTCATTCTTTTTTAAATTCTGAGTCCCTTTTTCTCGTACTAGAAATATCTTTTAATCAGTTGTGCTTGAATTAACTTGAATAAAGGCAGAGCGTGAAGCCACCCCCTTTATAACGCGTCTTCGTGTTTAACATGGGAACTACAAAATTCAAATATTTCAATTAACTGTTTCATTTTTTTTCTGCCATCAGGGTCACACCCTGCAAATATTTGGTTAGAAGGCTACATGTATTTTCCCAAAATATAAATGGAGACATGGAAAAATGACAGTGTTGATTGGTGGTCAATTAGAGGTACTTAAATCCTTGACTACACTGATTAAATATTTTAACCCACTAACTCCTGAACAGAGCTGCATTGGCAAGTAAAATTGTCTGGCATACGAAGGAGTAAAATCTCACTCTTCACAGAAGTCAACGGGTTAAGACATCAGCATGAGACTGATCAAATTTCACACCCAAGCAATATTGTGCTCCAGTTGGCAAGACAAAGAGTCAAGGGCTGGGATGGACAGTTGAAGTTGTGACTTAGAGAAGGGGGTATTGGGTCTTAAAAAACACAAAATTGCACTGTAAACAAACTTAACATTAAAATACCACTTCACATTTTGACCAGATCCACAAATCACAAGCAAAACCACGAAAACCAAGTTTTTAAAACTGTAATCGAACTAATTCATTGCTATTATGTGCAACATACGAGTCTGTGCTAGGAGGCTACAATAGCTTGAGAAATGGGTTGGAGTAATGTTCCACAATGAGCATGCAGCTGAAACGCATAATTTCCGAACTGAAATCGTACACCAAATAGAAAAAGCTGAAAATGGCATTTGATAACAAATCCGAAAGACACTTGCAATACACCAAAAACTGGAAGCAAAAATTAATAATGAAAATGGGAAAAAACGCAAACCACAACAGTTACTTAAACTGAAAAAAATGTAGTTTTTTGCCGCAAAAAACCAAGCTAAAAAAGGCCGCAACCAAGAATCCCAAAGCTCCCCTCCTTAAATTAAACAACAGAAACAAACAGGGGTAATATTTTAGTATAAAGAGCTACTCGCTTAATATTTAACAAAAAAAGAATAAAATTACCTTCAACGTCGTATTCTTTTCAAGAATGCGTTATGTACAGCTACAGACTGACAGCAAAACTTAACGTCATACCAACTACAATGTTCATTGTGATTTGCAACTTAACTTGTATTTGCTATGAGGTTAAATTGTTCTCAAAAATAATTATTAATTGGAATGGCAAAGAAATCAATTCACATTGTCATAAGAAAGGTTTAATCAAGTAAGGAAATTAAAAGCCTTATAAGTACTTGCCAAAAAACATGCCAGAAATAGTGAAAAATGACACTCCAGTAGAAAGAGAATAGGTGAATAGGTTTTGCTTCTTAACGGCAGCATAAGTGCATCCTACACTTAAACCTGTTAAACCTAAGCAGGAAAAAAAAATTCACTTTTAGAAAATAATAAGAAGAATCCTGCCCACTATCACACCCTGACGTTGCCCACTCACGGATCAGCTATGCCAATCATTTCAATCGACACATTTTGCAGCTAGTATTAATTCTTTGATGGCCACAAACATGGCCATCTTATCAGGTGAGTGTAATCAAAGAATATTTGGCCTTTTGCATTAGGTCCCTCTTGCTCTTGAGTGTGGCAGAGAAGGGGGGTTGGGGTGGGTGATGTGTTACAGTAAGTGCACTATCAAAGGGCCTCCAAAAATGAGAAAATGAAGTTGCTAATGCACTGTTACTTATACATGTATTGCAGTGAATGAAGATTTTGCTAATGTCATCTATAGTTATGTGCTAACCAGAGCCTTGTCAGTTGTTGAAACAAAGACATGCTTTTTGTGTTCCCCAAGTGGGCATATCTTAATAAAAAAATTAATGTTTGCAAACAGATATATTTTCTTTTGTTTTCAAATGCTTCCCAGTTTTGTTGCATGACAGCACGTCCAACATCCTTTTGCAGAAATAAATTTTGTTTCACAAAAAGCACAAAATCATGTTTCCTAATTTTGTGTCATGGGTAAATATTTGTTTGTCTGTGTCATACAAAAAAATGTTAGCATTCTCTATTTTCGCATTCCCCATACATATAATACACTTTGTTTCCCCCCAAATTTTGCATAAAGCATTGTTTTCAAAGCTCTTGGAAATATACAGTGTCCCCAAGAGCCTTTGAAGACAACGGTTTATGCAAAATTTGGGGAGCAAACAAAATGCACCATGGGGAATGCGAAACTAGAGAATAACAATATTTTTCATTTGCAGCATTGAATTCTACCAAGTTTTAACAATGTAGCTTTGAAGCGCAGGGTTTTGGAGGATGTGATACACCTGGATGCCTACTTGAGTTGAGTAACTCTCCTGCAGTTTTAGCTCAAATTATGATTATTACCGTGACTGGACTTCAAGTGCTACAATTTCACACATGTACCTGACACAGCTGTATAACAGAGGATTTTCTTGGCTCTCTCCGAATCACGACGTACTGTGTTGACCAAAATACTTCCTCCAGCACCAATGGTAGCTAAAAAAGCAAAACTACGTTAAAGGAGACCCCACCAATTATTTCAGACAGGACAGCCCTCTCTTTTTCGAGATAAGCTAAATTTTATTATAATTTAAATTAATTGAAAATTAATTGTAAATTATGATGCAAGGGGAAATAAATCTTATTGCTGTTACTGTTGTTCCCTTACCTGCCAAGAATGCATTCTTAGCAATCCAAGTAATGGATTGACCATTTAGGGCCATGTAGTTGGTTAAATGTTGTCTTCTTGAAACACCGGACTGTTCCTTGATTTCTCCGCCATATTGCTCGAAACTGCGCCCCAATAAGAGAGAGCAGCGGCTTTACATTTGTGTTGTTGTCAATTGTTGTCACGGTCACGCAGGACGCAGGATGGTTCGCGTGATGCACAATCCTGACAAAAATGGCGGCAGTTTCGGACGGAAGAGGAGATTTGGGAGATTTTATCGATTATGAACTGCAGAGGCAGTTAAAAGGACTTAACACAACAGCACCTGACTTGTCTACTTTGGCACAAAAGGGAGATGAGAAGGTGATAATTATGAAGCATCTTTATGTCAACAACCAGCTGATTTGTGAGAAATGTTCAATTTTAATTTCTATTAAGCTTATCCTCAGGCGCCTTAGGACGCCCCAGTCGAGGAGTAAAATCGTCTGGCTGTCCGGGGTTAGGCATAGTAAAATCTGTTAAGTCTCACTCTCAAGTCAATGGGTTTTAATGGAACCCATGGATGCTCCTCACTGAGGACCATGCAGTAGGACACCCACAGTTGAATTGACGAGTAAAAGCATCTCGTGTTTAATTATTAATAGTGAGAGTAAAATCTGTAAAGAGTGTATTACTTCAATTCACTTTTCCACTTATTGTTTTTCGAAATCGTCCCAAACAGTGACATCGTGTTCTTTTTAGAACTATTAGATTTAAATTACACCTTTTTATTGGCTTTGAAAGACGGGAAAAGTGATCATACTTTGATCAATTAATAAACTGAGCATTGAAGGGGAATGGGTTCGATATAGGGCTGACGTCACAAATGAATTTGCATCGCTGTTTTCAGAGAACTTTCTCAATGCAATAATCGAACCCAATCCCCTTCAGTGCTCGGTTACTGAATCAAACTATGACTACTCTTCCTGTCTTTCAAAGCCAATAAAAAAATGAAATTTCAATCAAAAAAGTTTCTCAAAACAACACAATGTATTTGGGACGATTTCAGAGAATAAATAAAGTGACAAAGTGTCTTGAGGTGATAGGCACTTTAGGTCTCACTTCCAAGAGTCAATGGCCTTATTTGTTTTAAATTCTTGTAATCTGTCGATTTTGGAATACCCATCCACTTAATTTGGCAGATGCGTGAATAGCGTGTATTGTTATATGCCTTGTTCTTCAAAGGTTGCTGCTACAAGAATACAACAGTGGCCGGGTATTGTTCGTTTTCAAGCATGTGATCAACAGCCATGTTTTTCAACGAAAATAAAAGAAAACATTTGCATAAAAGTAGAGTTCAATTCCTGGAGGATTGGGTGGGGACACAAATATGGCTGCTGTTGCTCTGTTTAGGGGCACAAACATGGCAGCCGTGACATCATGTGAAAACCGAGAATTCTAGCATTGCTGGTACAATCCTTGTTTTAAGTGACATTGAGGTTCAATTTTGGTGACATCTGAAAAAATGCATACTGGTAAATGCTTAAAATGGTATTCATGGACATTTTTTTAAGTTTAAATTTTTCCTTTTTTTTCCTGAAAAGCTTGTTGAGCAATTCATGACTGAAGATATACAGATTAGTGGAGCAGCAGATCAAAAACTTCAAAGTCAACTGTACATTGGTATGTACTTGTACGGTACTTGTAAAGGTTTGAAGTTAGATTGGCTTAATCACACTTAATAATAATTGTGGCTAATCACTGCAATTATTGACACTATGACAGGCCCACATGGTTGTACCAAAGATGTTTGATCACTAGTTCAAAATTAATATGCAAAAAATTTCCCAATAAGTGCAAGAATCACTTAGGGTGCGTTCGATTGACCATATTCCGGAATAGGAATACATGGAATATAAGTTAGAAATCCTTTGTTTTTACGGAGATTCACATTAAAACTGTCAAACGTCTGCTAAAATGCTATTTCAAACATAGTTTTATTATCCTTGCTGCTTCGAAGCGCGTCAAACATACCGTTTTAATCATCACTCCATGTATTCTTAATCCGGAATAGGGTCAATCGAACGTGCCCTTAGATTGTGGTATGCACATTTTGTACTCTTACTTAGTATCCTCTTACTCTTCTTCTAGTTTTCCACATCACCTGTGTCCAGAATATGACTGAGGTGTCTGGCTAACTTACTCCTCAAGGAAACAAAAGCATTTAATTTCATAATAACTATATCCTTAAAACTTTCTATTTTGTGTTTACAATTGGACTGTTGACTAATAGACTAAGTGAAACTTTGTAATGTTTATGAAAACTAAGCTTGCTTCTGATTAGCTGCATTTGAATCACCTGGGACTAAAGTGAATTTGTGTATTGGTTGCTCAAGACTCCATCACATCCACAGCATAAATCAAGAAAACCGTTGTTATTATTTCAAGATCTTTGTCTGAGTAACAGTGTTTGTTATTCTAATTGATACCTTTATTTGTTTTCTAGCCTCTTTCTGGGGTTTCTATGATGTAGTAAGATCTCTCCTGGATAAAGGAGCAGGTATGCCAGAGTCAGAAATGCACCAGATATTTCATATTTATTTAACTACCCAGTACTTTGCTTTTCAATAGGACACTGACAAATTTTTCTGAAATTCAAATTATTGAAATTATCAAATCTGGTTTCTTTCACTGTACTTTGGGATTTTATTTAATAATATGTGTTCAAGAACAGAGACAGGACTTCTTTAAGAAAGGTGGCCCGCCCAGAATAGCTTCGCTAATTGCGGGTCGCCTAGGACTATGATCATATTGTAATGCTCATGAACAAATAAACAAATAAACTGCTGTCAATCAAAACACCAGGCTGGTCATCTGGTCACAATGGACATTCAACTTGAGAAGCCCTGTTAGGGGTTTTATGGATAAGGGTATGTAACTTGCAAAATAATCATCGTGGAGTTATGATTTTAGGGATAAGGGATGCACGACTGAGAAAATTTTAGGGATATTAAAAATAGCTTTGATTTCTCAATTATCATTACTTTTGGTCACGCTTACTGAGGATTTACATCACTGGCGACTCAGGTAATGAACAGGAACGGGTCATTTATCAGTCCAAATTCAAGCAAGATGTCAATGACTTGCTCCAAGGCTCTTTAACTCGGTCAACCGCTTTTGTCGTAGGTTGTCTCTCAAAAAACGGGTCGCATTACACTTTAAAATTGCCACTTATCGTCAAATTCCAAAGATAAGTAATTTTAGGGATAACAATCTCACAGGAATTTTAGGGATAAGGGATGACTAAAACCCACCTAACAGGGCCTCGCTTGAGTAACAAATTAATGAAAATCAGTGGAGATATGGTGGTGACTCAGGGATACTGGGAGAAAATCTGAGTGCTCCAAATTTGCAGGAGTTCAACTCATGACCTTCCAATATTTGGCTATTAAAGTGTTACTAGTTGGGCACTCAACTGCTGAGTTACATGTACAATATGATATACTTGAAGGAGACTTAAGGCCACTGAACTAGGCTCAGGTGAAGAGTTAAATTCAGCACCTCCAAAGAACAATCTATTTAAGGAGGCTTGAAAAGGTTTTCAGCTAAGAGTGTGCTGTATTACGCCACACACACAATACTTATTAAGCTGCTCACATAGACTCGTGAATCAAAGTGAGTGACCAGAAATAAAAAATTATGTAACTTTGAGTCACGACTGCCAAAATAAATTTTGCTAGAAATGTTCAGCAATATCTCGAAATACAAGTGAAATTTGCTACTTTGCATTCTTAAAGAGAATTTTGAATTTCCATCTTCCAACATTGTTTTCATAAAATTATTAGTTAAATACAGCTGACTAGGTATTAGCAGGTAAAATTTAATATTATAACTGAATTGGGTTTTTGAAAATATTTGAAATAATAGGTCACCAAATTAGTTTTTAAAATATTTTCCAAAAACTGATTTTTAGCTCCTTTTAGCATAGCTGTACCAATGCTACATGTATGACAACAGATCCATGGGGACTCACCAGTAGACACCCTTAAAAAATTGCCCGACAATAGTAAATAGTGAACTTTCAAAACGTTTCTCAACCAAAAGGATTGGAAACTGACTGTTACCTGTGGAAAACCCTAGGCTTTCAAGTCTACATAATGGACTGAGAGTAGAGTTTGAAGCCAGTGTAACTTTTTGACCATCCAACATTTTTTTGTTAATATTATAGTTGATACAGTGTATCTGTCAAATCGACTGCCCTTTTCATTGGATTTTGAAGTCAAAAGTCAACATCCATTTTTTAAATTAAAAGGTGTGGTAATAGACTCTTAACAGAAAACAGTAATTTAAGGGCCCCAGAATAGGACGGATATTACCATCCTCACAAGTCAGCCATGGGTCATAACATTACGAAGAACTTGCATACCAATCTTAGCTCTGGCGAAAGAAAGAGGACTACATACCAGCCTGGATAGCTCTTAACTAAAATGTCTAGTACATACTGGTCTGCTATTTACACAGCATAAAGAGTCTCCTGTGTCTGTCGTTTCATACATTTTGTAAATTCACTTTGAAATTCCACCTTTTCAGATGTGAATGCACAGAACAAGGAAACCCTGTGGACACCTCTGCATGCTGCAACATTTCAGGAACATGGGAAGGTATACATGTATGCAAGCAAATTGACTTCCATTGGAATACATGTACAATCTGTGAAACACTCTCTTTGGTACAAAACTTGTTTCTTTGCAGATTGTGATGCTGCTTTTAGAAAGAAATGCACAACCTGAGCTTCCAGACAGTGACGGAAGGTACATGTAGTGGACAATAAAATAATTTTATGATCTGTTACAGTGTATTTACTACAGTTTACTACACTGTAGTGAATTGTAAGCTTAAAGAATACACTTAAAAGTGTGTAAGCATTAGTATGTACATGTACTGTTACTACATAAACCTTGTCTAACAAGTAAACCTTATTAAGCAAGAGAAGTCCACAATCAATGGGCGATTAAAGGGAAAGGAAAGCAGATTTTTTCAGGGAGAGAGGGTGAATGCTTAGGTTGCTAGGTGCTTGCTAGGTGCGCTTCAACACCTGTATCTTATGGCTTAATGGATAAAGAAATGAATTCTTTACAGGCAATAATGGAGAACCATGCGCAAGTTTCCAACCAGAGGTTGTGAACTTTAGTTCTTTACATGTATAAAGGCCGTCAACCATTGTAATCATTGTCATATATAAGCACAGAATTATAATAAATGGTTTCAGAGAGCCAGTTATTTACATCAATTAAAAATTAATCTTGCCCAGTCTCCAATCATTTACAGTAGTGTAGGAAAGCACTTTGCAAGAGGTACACCTGAACACACATGTAGACTTCAACTTTGACAATTTTTGCATTTTTTTGCAAAATTCGAAATTTTTGCAAAAATCGCGAGTCCTACTAGGGGCCCGTTTACATGGAAAGAGGATGATCCTAGCGCTGGGATCATCCTAGCACTAGGATCATCCGAGCGCGGTATGTTTTCAGCTTTCAGTTTACATGTGAAGGGTTGTATTTGGCCCCAGTGCTAGGATCATCCTACCGCTAGGATCATCCTATCTGAGAGGAGGGATGATCCTGGCGCTAGGAAGATCCTAGCACCATGTAAACTGCCTTCGCTCAGAAGTTCCTGGTACTAGGGACAAAAAAACAAACATGGCAGCGGCCGGATGTTCACGGTATTCAGGTGCCAATGGTCGACAATTTCGTCTCGCGTTGCCACAGGACGATTCTAGTGATTCTGATGACTGCCGACAATATTCAGGACCAGTTTTGTTTCAAAGATACACTACCCAAACGAGAGACACAGTGGAAAGTAACGAGCAATCGATCGACAGGAATGTCGAAAACGCTGTGAGTCGAAGACATGCGAATTTATCCGAATAAATCCGAATACATCCGAATTACGTGTTTGTTGTTCTCGCCCGCCATCTTGCTTTCATTCTCCACTTCCACCTAGACAGAAATTTCTGCATGTAAACCAAACGAAAAGATGTTTCGCCTTCTAGGATCTTCCTAGTGCTAGGATCTTCCTACCTCCATGTAAACAGCCCCCTAGTTGGGGATTTGTCTTCTTTTCAGCCTTTAACAATTTTTGCAAAAAATTGCAATTTTACAGCTGCATGCAAACCTGGACATAAGTGAACAAAAAGAGGGATGTTTATTTATTTAATTAATAATTAAAAGCGATTCATGGTTACTAACCAGTAATTCATTTTCTTTTCTTTTCATAACAGGAGTGCAAAGGACTTTGCTTCTGCTTCAGACAAAGTGTGGTCACATTTTGCTGGTGCGAGTTTTTCAGTAGAATTTGTGTTATGGGTCCCATTTGTTCCCCTGTGCTACCATGCACTCTGTATTGGCTTTTTCTTTGAAAAAAATTTGTAAGCGTGGGCTAGTGAATTTTCATAGCAATTTTTACAGAATAAGCTTGTTACCTCAAAGATGAAAAAAGATAAGGAAAAAACTAGTTCTTGAGGGAAAGTTTAAAAAAAATCTAGAAATTAAAGAGCTAATTTACGTGTCAAACAGTGTTCAATTATCATGTTGGCATTAATCTTTCCACGGAATATGTTTTGAAGTGTTTTGTTGTAGTACAATGTAATTTCTTCATGTTTATATATTTTTTTCCGTATACTCGTGCCTGTATTATTGAATTCTCAGCTTTGAACTGCCCTAGAACATCTAAACAAGAGCTTATAGACAAAGGGATAATTAAAAAGGTAAGTGAAGGCAGCTAAACTGCAGTGTTTTGATAAGTGTAATTAGTACACCGGTATACTAAAACAGCGTTGAAGGCGCGCTCTGATTGGCTACTCAAACTGCGAATATCCTTTGTTAGTGTTTACTAGAACAGTGGATAGCGTTCAAAGCGCGCTCTGATTCTCTGCTCAAACTCCGGATATCCTTTGCTATTCACCTCCGCGCAACTCGCGCGGGGTTTGCGCCGGAAAAATATTGTAATCGTTGGAGGAATAATGAGTTAAAACCACCTTTTTGTGCTATACATGTATTATCTCACTGTTTTAGTATATACTAATTACAAACAACTATTCACCTCAGTGTCTGTGGCTAGTGGTAGATATTTACTTTGCCGCTTCGCGGCTCGGTAAATATCCACCACTAGCTATCGGTGAATAGTTGCTAATTATAGATTTCAAGCATTTTCATTGGCTCACCGGACACAGGCTATCAGTTTTCATATACCTGCTGTACCTAATATGGTCAAGGAACGAACGCCTCAGCAATAAAGCGAGCTGAAAATATTTTTTCAGCTGTGAGAAAAAATGGCTGACAAAAGCCGTTTTGGACCGGAATTGACCGAGACAGAAATCGATGTTTTATTGGACAGTACATGGAAGAGTATTTGATCCTGGGGTTTTTAATAAAACAATTATTCTACTCGGGCTTGCTGCATATAAAGTGATTACAACCAACTCGTCGCTTCGCGCCTCGTTGGTTATCTATCACTTTATATCCAGCGCGCCCTTGTAGAATAGGAGCTTTTCACGTGACGTCATTGCCGCCATGTTGGTGGACGAGATTTCTCATTAATTAGCTTCTTTTATTCGTCCACCAGAAGTCGTACATTTCTCTATTGTTATTGGTGTGTCAAGAGGTTGGTTGAAAGCGTCCTATAATTGTAAACTATTCACCTCCGAGCAACTCGCGCGGGATTTGTGCCCAAAAATATTGTAATTTTTGCAAGAATAAATAAGTTAAAATCATCTTTTCACCAAATCATGAAAATTTCCATGCCACAGTTGTTCAAACGATGGATAGTGCTATCCACCAGATAAATCACTCACTATCCAGTGGATAAGTCATAGCGAAAGCAATTGCGCTAATTTTTAAATAAGAAAAACTGCAGTGTTGCTTACCAGCTTGAAGGCTGGTAAATGGAAAATTTATAGTCAATCGTACCGGTCTGATACACAACCTCCAATTGGCAGGTCCGGCTAGGAAGAGGAGGGCAATGAAATGTACCGAAATATAAAACACGCGTGTGGGGCGTCCGGTACCGTTGTTTTGACATATCAAACCTTGACGACCTTCTTAGTTGTCACGTATGTGGACTGACGATCTGGCTTTGAATACCAACATTCCTAGACTCTGCAACCATCTTCATCTCCTGTTTAATTTATCCACGTTCTTTGCTGTTGTCTTGGTTGCCCTGCCATTTGAGAGGCCTGTCTAAGGGCGCTTTCCTAAGGGTGCTTTCCTTTTGTCAGAACTTGCCGGCCCGACACCTCAGTTTTGCAAAGAAAATGCAACAATTTGAAGGAACACTTGCATGATAATGCCTCGCATTTTTCTGAAGGAGTATATACATTTGTATCATCCTCGAACTGAGTATGTTAATTTGAAGTCGTTGTAGAGTTGGTCCTTCCAAGAACCTGGTCTGGCCGGTCAGTTCTGTCATGAAATGGAAAGCCGCGTCCACGCGTCCAAAATTGAAAGCCATTGTCAACGCTTGGGCAAGATTGCGACTTGGCGGCGTAAAGCTCCTTTCTTTGGTTACTTTCTCAGGTGGAAGATCCTGCCAGAGTTGGGTCGGCCGGAAGGCCTGGATCAGGCCCCAAAGGAAGACTGGTTAGGCTGCTGAAGTGACTTTTTACTTAAGGGAATAACTTATTATTTAGTGCTTTTTAATCTTAACCGTGCATAATAAAATAACTTCAGAGCCGCTAAGATGGCTTCAAGGGACTAATGGGCACTTCAACTTGCACTCTGGTAGTTAATTCTGTCGGTACACATAGTACCACATGGCCAACTTAGTTCCATTTGTCTGTATGTTAATTTCCGAGAAATAACATCTGACCTACCCTCGGCTTGCTCCCGTCTCTCCTCAAAGCTCAGTCGGTAGATGAACGGTGCTCTAATCCGAAGGTACTCGGTCCGATTTCAGAGCGTACAGTATTTCCTTCCTTTAACCCGAAATTGCCTCGCATCCACGTTAGATTACACTGTAATGCAAATGAGAAAAACTAACCGTGAAAAGGGCTATTGACAGACGCTTAGACAATTATTTAGAAGCGCTCGATACTCCAAAACTTCCTTTACCGGTCCGTCTCTTACATGAAATAGAAAACTGATGGTAAGTTTATCCAAATCTTTTTCAATGCTAATTGCCCTAGGAGAAATTCTCGATGCTTGCCTCGGGGATTATTTTTAATAGTCCTTCTTTAATTAAGGGGGAAAAATGCTGCCTCCAACGAACATCACAGCCTTCCCTCCAACAGAAAAATTAACCAGTTTCAGTGCCGCAACGAAATCGTAATAACCTAGTGTAGGCAAACTAACTGATCTTCAGATTGACGCAAATAACTGAACTTCCATTCCTTTGTTTTGCTATTTACTCCAGGCTGCGTTTTCTCGTCCTGGTTCAGCGTATGTACTTCAGAGTGATCCTTTTTCCAAGAGACACAGCAATCAAGAAAGTTCGGACTTCCCTCTTGGTAAAACGTGACACTGAGTATTTTTTTCCTTTTTATTTCAAATTTCTTAAAGTCCCTGTGACGCTTTTTTTTTCTCACCGTTTTTTAACTTTTCGTTTAAATATTTATAGTGTCTGGAGTATAGTATTTCAAAAATTTTTCCCTCGTAGTGTATCCCACGCGTCTTAGCGGGCCCTTTAAAACACTTGGATGCACTGAGGGATTTTTTTTTTGAAGTACTACGCTCCAGACACTAGATATTTAAATGAAAAGTATTAACACGGGGAACAAAATAAGCATCATAGGGACTTTAATTAAACGTTCCGCCATTGATTGCGTTGAAAACTGACCAGTTGTACATCAGAGAGTTGGACAATCTAAAGTGCGAGCGGCAACTTGTCATGAAATTTCCCCTATATGTTTGCTCCCTGTTTCGTATTCTCTTGATAGTTATAGGTGGAACCTCTCCTTTGGGGGACACCTCTATTCCGAGGACACCTCCATTCAGGGGACACACACATTTGGTCCTTTGAATGGAGGTTCCACTGTAGGTAACTGACAAGAAAATTAATTAAATGGGCCCAATTCATCATTGGCAAAACATAAACGTCAGACTGACTTTTGCAGTAAGCTATAGCGTGGTTGTAAGGGATACATTTTGAATAAATTCCTTGGTGTTTTCAGGTACCAGTGCCGGCGGGGATGTTTTGGGTGAGGCAAGGCCTCGTGGCCACGCTGAACAAAACAGTAAGCCTGCATTCTCCTTATGGCGTACTTGATGATCTGGCTTTTTACTGCCCAAATTGTCCCACATTTCTTTGGAGGCAACAATATTTTTTTTACATTTTTGGGCGTATTAACGTGGCCAACCAATGGAAGTAAGGATAGACGTTATAATGAGGATTCACTGTTCTATTGCTCAGTGCCGTAAAATATTACCTCCAGCCTCGTTTTCATTCAAAGGCCATGTAACTAAGCACTCAAATTGGTGTAAGCATGGCATGGGGATTTAAGATTTGCTATCATCACACAATTGCCAAAACGATTTTTTCAGGACTTTCGTAACGTTTCTTTTTTCCTTGGCGAGCGAAACTCTGTTTTTAACAAATTATAAGATGTAAGCAAGTACAAAAAAAAAAAAACTTGGAAGTGCTCTAACTTAGTGAAGGTCTCAGTTCAAGGATATTCACAAAGACATTCACAAACCTCGTATGCCTCGGAACATTTATTTTAAGTAACACTGATATTGTTATAAATAATGTTAAGATTTCAGATCTCGTTCAGATTTCCCTACTGCATAAGCAAGGTTCAATACTGCTATTATCTGGAATTTCAACATGATTCGTTACGGTGTACACACGTCTTTTATAAACGGTCTCTTCATTTCCGCTGAAATTGTTATTAAAAGTTGGCCTGCTAAAAAGGTTCAAAGCGTATTTTTTTAGTTATTCATGGACAATCGCTTTTGCTTCATACAAAGTTAAATAGACTTATTATATCTCTCAGATAGTACATGCGCTGTGATTGGCTAAATTAGCGGGCCGTATTCTACAATAAGGCCCGCTGTACAGCCCGGTAAATTTAAAATTTCGATAAAACATTATTTAGCAAGTTTTTCATGTCGTTTCTCTTACATAAACTTGTAAACTGTTTGAATCTTGCAGGCAACTATTTCAAACAGCCAAGAAGATTTAGTTTTTCGGATTTTGACACGGCAATTGTTATGGCAGTTGAACCTTCCGCTTGACTTCGACTAATTTCCTTGCCCGCGCGCCGGATTAACCTCAGAGGTAGAATAAATATCTTACCAACTTCGTTTTCTCGGTCCGTACTTTAAGTTACGGATCGTCGTCTTTTTCCCATTGATTTTCGCGCTTGGGCCATAAATCAACGAGAAAAAACTCGGTGCGTAACTTACAGTACGGACATCGAACTCGGTTAGTAAGAGGTATTTATTTTTATACAGGACACTTTTTTTTGTTCGAGGT
>NC_090876.1:21462871-21480371 GCF_036669935.1 Montipora foliosa
CTACAATAATGCAATTGGATTGAAGGAAGCGATAATTTTGTAAGTGATTTTGCACAAAACTGTATAAATTAGAACAATTTATATGGAATGGGTTCCTGAGCAGTGGCCAATCAACCTGCAAGCCAGATCGACCAGCAACAACTGTTTACTTTTTGATGAGGAAGTGCAATCATAGGTGACAAAGAACTGTTCTTCTCTGATCTATACCCATCGGGATGATCACGGAAGTTATTAGAAGGATTCGAATGCACAAAATGTGGTTTAATCAACATCTGCCAGGAGTGGGATTCGAACCCACGCCTCCAACAGGAGACCAGAAGACCCAAACAGTTCAAGACACCGAATCCCTTTTCATACTGGCTTAAGTCTGGCGCCTTTGACCACTCGGCCATCCTGGCAAGGTGATCTCCTGATTATCACACGTTTCCATCGAGGCGGTGATACATAACTGTTCAGTCGTATTCCATTGAGGAGAGACTAGATTTTTGCAGTTCGTTGACAAATAGTGTAAGCTAAAAGAAAGACTAAGAGGTGTTTTGGTCGTAAAAGAGAAATACATTAATCTCACTTTCCAGAATGTACTAGATGGTCGTTTTGAAAAAGCGTTCTCGAGAACTTTTACACGCTTTCCTGAGTTTGCTTTTGCTCTCTGCCTTCCAGCGGCTGGTACAAAGTCCTGAATCGTTAATTACTATGAATAGGCTACAAAACGAGCTGTCAGGAGTGGGATTCGAACCCACGCCTCCAAGTGGAGACCAGAAGGCTCCACGATCCCATTGTAATAATGGAAAGGTATGTAACCTTGAGTCTGGCGCCTTGGACCGCTCGGCCATCCTGACGGTTCGGACATTCAAGCTAAGTGATTGAGTGGACTGATTACTTTCAATTCATGTTGAAAAGATATTGCAGGCGAGCATTGCATCATGAAGAAATCTGTACAAGGATCGTTTCTTGGAAAACGTAACTTAGAATCCGACCATCTGCTGAAGAGATTTCCGACTAACAAGAGATTTTTTAATATCTGTATTAAAACGATCTTTAATTACCTTGGTCCCATCGTATTGTCAGGATCTTCCGCAGTCAAATTCGACAGAGGTCAAAAACAGGGTTTGTTCGTTATAAGGAGAACTCCCTTATAATATCCTACAATAATGCAATTGGATTGAAGGAAGCGATAATTTTGTAAGTGATTTTGCACAAAACTGTATAAATTAGAACAATTTATATGGAATGGGTTCCTGAGCAGTGGCCAATCAACCTGCAAGCCAGATCGACCAGCAACAACTGTTTACTTTTTGATGAGGAAGTGCAATCATAGGTGACAAAGAACTGTTCTTCTCTGATCTATACCCGTCGGGATGATCACGGAAGTTATTAGAAGGATTCGAATGCACAAAATGTGGTTTAATCAACATCTGCCAGGAGTGGGATTCGAACCCACGCCTCCAACAGGAGACCAGAAGACCCAAACAGTTCAAGGCACGGAATTCCTTTTAATACTGGCTTAAGTCTGGCGCCTTTGACCACTCGGCCATCCTGGCAAGGTGATCTCCTGATTATCACACGTTTCCATCGAGGCGGTGATACATAACTGTTCAGTCGTATTCCATTGAGGAGAGACTAGATTTTTGCAGTTCGTTGACAAATAGTGTAAGAAAGACTAAGAGGTGTTTTGGTCGTAAAAGAGAAATACATTAATCTCACTTTCCAGAATGTACTAGATGGTCGTTTTGAAAAAGCGTTCTCGAGAACTTTTACAGGCTTTCCTAAGTTTGCTTTTGCTCTCTGCCTTCCAGCGGCTGGTACAAAGTCCTGAATCGTTAATTACTATGAATAGGCTACAAAACGAGCTGTCAGGAGTGGGATTCGAACCCACGCCTCCAAGTGGAGACCAGAAGGCTCCACGATCCCATTGTAATAATGGAAAGGTATGTAACCTTGAGTCTGGCGCCTTGGACCGCTCGGCCATCTTGACGGTTCGGACATTCAAGCTAAGTGATTGAGTCGACTGATTACTTTCAATTCATGTTAAAAAGATATTGCAGGCGAGCATTGCATCATGAAGAAATCTGTACAGAGATCGTTTCTTGGAAAACGTAACTTAGAATCCGACCATCTGCTGAAGAGATTTCCGACTAACCAGAGATTTTTTAATATCTGTATTAAAACGATCTTTAATTACCTTGGTCCCATCGTATTGTCAGGATCTTCCGCAGTCAAATTTGACAGAGGTCAAAAACAGGGTTTGTTCGTTATAAGGAGAACTCCCTTATAATATCCTACAATAATGCAATTGGATTGAAGGAAGCGATAATTTTGTGAGTGATTTTGCACAAAACTGTATAAATTAGAACAATTTATATGGAATGGGCTCCTGAGCAGTGGCCAATCAACCTGCAAGCCAGATCGACCAGCAACAACTGTTTACTTTTTGATGAGGAAGTGCAATCATAGGTGAAAAAGAACTGTTCTTCTCTGATCTATACCCGTCGGGATGATCACGGAAGTTATTAGAAGGATTCGAGTGCACAAAATGTGGTTTAATCAACATCTGCCAGGAATGGGATTCGAACCCACGCCTCCAACAGGAGACCAGAAGACCCAAACAGTTCAAGGCACGGAATTCCTTTTAATACTGGCTTAAGTCTGGCGCCTTTAACCACTCGGCCATCCTGGCAAGGTGATCTCCTGATTATCACACGTTTCCATCGAGGCGGTCATACATAACTGTTCAGTCGTATTCCATTGAGGAGAGACTAGATTTTTGCAGTTCGTTGACAAATAGTGTAAGAAAGACTAAGAGGTGTTTTGGTCGTAAAAGAGAAATACATTAATCTCACTTTCCAGAATGTACTAGATGGTCGTTTTGACAAAGCGTTTTCGAGAACTTTTACACGCTTTCCTGAGTTTGCTTTTGCTCTCTGCCTTCCAGCGGCTGGTACAAAGTCCTCAATCGTTAATTACTATGAATAGGCTACAAAAGGAGCTGTCAGAAGTGGGATTCGAACCCACTTCTCCAAGTGGAGACCAGAAGGCTCCACGATCCCATTGTAATAATGGAAAGGTATGTAACCTTGAGTCTGGCGCCTTGGACCGCTCGGCCATCCTGACGGTTTGGACATTCAAGCTAAGTGATTGAGTGGACTGATTACTTTCAATTCATGTTGAAAAGATATTGCAGGCGAGCATTGCATCATGAAGAAATCTGTACAAGGATCGTTTCTTGGAAAACGTAACTTAGAATCCCACCATTTGCTGAAGAGATTTCCGACTAACAAGAGATTTTTTAATATCTGTATTAAAACGATCTTTAATTACCTTGGTCCCATCGTATTGTCAGGATCTTCCGCAGTCAAATTCGACACAGGTCAAAAACAGGGTTTGTCCGTTATAAGCAGAACTCCGTTATAATATCCTACAATAATGCCATTGGATTGAAGGAAGCGATAATTTTGTAAGTGATTTTGCACAAAACTGTATAAATTAGAACAATTTATATGGAATGGGTTCCTGAGCAGTGGCCAATCAACCTGCAAGCCAGATCGACCAGCAACAACTGTTTACTTTTTGATGAGGAAGTGCAATCATAGGTGACAAAGAACTGTTCTTCTCTGATCTATACCCATCGGGATGATCACGGAAGTTATTAGAAGGATTCGAATGCACAAAATGTGGTTTAATCAACATCTGCCAGGAGTGGGATTCGAACCCACGCCTCCAACAGGAGACCAGAAGACCCAAACAGTTCAAGGCACGGAATCCCTTTTAATACTGGCTTAAGTCTGGCGCCTTTGACCACTCTGCCATCCTGGCAAGGTGATCTACTGATTATCACACGTTTCCATCAATGCGGTGATACATAACTGTTCAGTCGTATTCCATTGAGGAAAGACTAGATTTTTGCAGTTCGTTGACAAATAGTGTAAGAAAGACTAAGAGGTGTTTTGGTCGTAAAAGAGAAATACATTAATCTCACTTTCCAGAATGTACTAGATGGTCGTTTTGACAAAGCGTTTTCGAGAACTTTTACACGCTTTCCTGAGTTTGCTTTTGCTCTCTGCCTTCCAGCGGCTGGTACAAAGTCCTGAATCGTTAATTACTATGAATAGGCTACAAAACGAGCTGTCAGGAGTGGGATTCGAACCCACGCCTTCAAGTGGAGACCAGAAGGCTCCACGATCCCATTGTAATAATGGAAAGGTATGTAACCTTGAGTCTGGCGCCTTGGACCGCTCGGCCATCCTGACGGTTTGGACATTCAAGCTAAGTGATTGAGTCGACTGATTACTTTCAATTCATGTTGAAAAGATATTGCAGGCGAGCATTGCATCATGAAGAAATCTGTACAAGGATCGTTTCTTGGAAAACGTAACTTAGAATCCGACCGTCTGCTGAAGAGATTTCCGACTAAGAAGAGATTTTTTAATATCTGTATTAAAACGATCTTTAATTACCTTGGTCCCATCGTATTGTCAGGATATTCCGCAGTCAAATTCGACAGAGGTCAAAAACAGGGTTTGTTCGTTATAAGGAGAACTGCCTTATAATATCCTACAATAATGCAATTGGATTGAAGGAAGCGATAATTTTGTAAGTGATTTTGAACAAAACTGTATAAATTAGAACAATTTATATGGAATAGGTTCCTGAGCAGTGGCCAATCAACCTGCAAGCCAGATCGACCAGCAACAACTGTTTACTTTTTGATGAGGAAGTGCAATCATAGGTGACAAAGAACTGTTCTTCTCTGATCTATACCCGTCGGGATGATCACGGAAGTTATTAGAAGGATTCGAATGCACAAAATGTGGTTTAATCAACATCTGCCAGGAGTGGGATTCGAACCCACGCCTCCAACAGGAGACCAGAAGACCCAAACAGTTCAAGGCACGGAATTCCTTTTAATACTGGCTTAAGTCTGGCGCCTTTGACCACTCGGCCATCCTGGCAAGGTGATCTCCTAATTATCACACGTTTCCATCAAGGCGGTGATACATAACTGTTCAGTCGTATTCCATTGAGGAGAGACTAGATTTTTGCAGTTCGTTGACAAATAGTGTAAGAAAGACTAAGAGGTGTTTTGGTCGTAAAAGAGAAATACATTAATCTCACTTTCCAGAATGTACTAGATGGTCGTTTTGAAAAAGCGTTCTCGAGAACTTTTACACGCTTTCCTGAGTTTGCTTTTGCTCTCTGCCTTCCAGCGGCTGGTACAAAGTCCTGAATCGTTAATTACTATGAATAGGCTACAAAACGAGCTGTCAGGAGTGGGATTCGAACCCACGCCTCCAAGTGGAGACCAGAAGGCTCCACGATCCCATTGTAATAATGGAAAGGTATGTAACCTTGAGTCTGGCGCCTTGGACCACTCGGCCATCCTGACGGTTCGGACATTCAAGCTAAGTGATTGAGTCGACTGATTACTTTCAATTCATGTTGAAAAGATATTGCAGGCGAGCATTGCATCATGAAGAAATCTGTACAAGGATCGTTTCTTGGAAAACGTAACTTAGAATCCGACCATCTGCTGAAGAGATTTCCGACTAAGAAGAGATTTTTTAATATCTGTATTAAAACGATCTTTAATTACCTTGGTCCCATCGTATTGTCAGGATATTCCGCAGTCAAATTCGACAGAGGTCAAAAACAGGGTTTGTTCGTTATAAGGAGAACTGCCTTATAATATCCTACAATAATGCAATTGGATTGAAGGAAGCGATAATTTTGTAAGTGATTTTGAACAAAACTGTATAAATTAGAACAGTTTATATGGAATGGGTTCCTGAGCAGTGGCCAATCAACCTGCAAGCCAGATCGACCAGCAACAACTGTTTACTTTTTGATGAGGAAGTGCAATCATAGGTGACAAAGAACTGTTCTTCTCTGATCTATACCCGTCGGGATGATCACGGAAGTTATTAGAAGGATTCGAATGCACAAAATGTGGTTTAATCAACATCTGCCAGGAGTGGGATTCGAACCCACGCCTCCAACAGGAGACCAGAAGACCCAAACAGTTCAAGGCACGGAATCCCTTTTAATACTGGCTTAAGTCTGGCGCCTATGACCACTCTGCCATCCTGGCAAGGTGATCTCCTGATTATCACACGTTTCCATCGAGGCGGTCATACATAACTGTTCAGTCGTATTCCATTGAGGAGAGACTAGATTTTTGCAGTTCGTTGACAAATAGTGTAAGAAAGACTAAGAGGTGTTTTGGTCGTAAAAGAGAAATACATTAATCTCACTTTCCAGAATGTACTAGATGGTCGTTTTGACAAAGCGTTTTCGAGAACTTTTACACGCTTTCCTGAGTTTGCTTTTGCTCTCTGCCTTCCAGCGGCTGGTACAAAGTCCTCAATCGTTAATTACTATGAATAGGCTACAAAACGAGCTGTCAGAAGTGGGATTCGAACCCACGCCTCCAAGTGGAGACCAGAAGGCTCCACGATCCCATTGTAATAATGGAAAGGTATGTAACCTTGAGGCTGGCGCCTTGGACCGCTCGGCCATCCTGACGGTTCGGACATTCAAGCTAAGTGATTGAGTGGACTGATTACTTTCAATTCATGTTGAAAAGATATTGCAGGCGAGCATTGCATCATGAAGAAATCTGTACAAGGATCGTTTCTTGGAAAACGTAACTTAGAATCCCACCATTTGCTGAAGAGATTTCCGACTAACAAGAGATTTTTTAATATCTGTATTAAAACGATCTTTAATTACCTTGGTCCCATCGTATTGTCAGGATCTTCCGCAGTCAAATTCGACACAGGTCAAAAACAGGGTTTGTCCGTTATAAGCAGAACTCCGTTATAATATCCTACAATAATGCCATTGGATTGAAGGAAGCGATAATTTTGTAAGTGATTTTGCACAAAACTGTATAAATTAGAACAATTTATATGGAATGGGTTCCTGAGCAGTGGCCAATCAACCTGCAAGCTAGATCGACCAGCAACAACTGTTTACTTTTTGATGAGGAAGTGCAATCATAGGTGACAAAGAACTGTTCTTCTCTGATCTATACCCATCGGGATGATCACGGAAGTTATTAGAAGGATTCGAATGCACAAAATGTGGTTTAATCAACATCTGCCAGGAGTGGGATTCGAACCCACGCCTCCAACAGGAGACCAGAAGACCCAAACAGTTCAAGGCACGGAATCCCTTTTAATACTGGCTTAAGTCTGGCGCCTTTGACCACTCTGCCATCCTGGCAAGGTGATCTCCTGATTATCACACGTTTCCATCAATGCGGTGATACATAACTGTTCAGTCGTATTCCATTGAGGAAAGACTAGATTTTTGCAGTTCGTTGACAAATAGTGTAAGAAAGACTAAGAGGTGTTTTGGTCGTAAAAGAGAATTACATTAATCTCACTTTCCAGAATGTACTAGATGGTCGTTTTGACAAAGCGTTTTCGAGAACTTTTACACGCTTTCCTGAGTTTGCTTTTGCTCTCTGCCTTCCAGCGGCTGGTACAAAGTCCTGAATCGTTAATTACTATGAATAGGCTACAAAACGAGCTGTCAGGAGTGGGATTCGAACCCACGCCTTCAAGTGGAGACCAGAAGGCTCCACGATCCCATTGTAATAATGGAAAGGTATGTAACCTTGAGTCTGGCGCCTTGGACCGCTCGGCCATCCTGACGGTTCGGACATTCAAGCTAAGTGATTGAGTCGACTGATTACTTTCAATTCATGTTGAAAAGATATTGCAGGCGAGCATTGCATCATGAAGAAATCTGTACAAGGATCGTTTCTTGGAAAACGTAACTTAGAATCCGACCATCTGCTGAAGAGATTTCCGACTAAGAAGAGATTTTTTAATATCTGTATTAAAACGATCTTTAATTACCTTGGTCCCATCGTATTGTCAGGATATTCCGCAGTCAAATTCGACAGAGGTCAAAAACAGGGTTTGTTCGTTATAAGGAGAACTGCCTTATAATATCCTACAATAATGCAATTGGATTGAAGGAAGCGATAATTTTGTAAGTGATTTTGAACAAAACTGTATAAATTAGAACAGTTTATATGGAATGGGTTCCTGAGCAGTGGCCAATCAACCTGCAAGCCAGATCGACCAGCAACAACTGTTTACTTTTTGATGAGGAAGTGCAATCATAGGTGACAAAGAACTGTTCTTCTCTGATCTATACCCGTCGGGATGATCACGGAAGTTATTAGAAGGATTCGAATGCACAAAATGTGGTTTAATCAACATCTGCCAGGAGTGGGATTCGAACCCACGCCTCCAACAGGAGACCAGAAGACCCAAACAGTTCAAGGCACGGAATCCCTTTTAATACTGGCTTAAGTCTGGCGCCTATGACCACTCTGCCATCCTGGCAAGGTGATCTCCTGATTATCACACTTTTCCATCGAGGCGGTCATACATAACTGTTCAGTCGTATTCCATTGAGGAGAGACTAGATTTTTGCAGTTCGTTGACAAATAGTGTAAGAAAGACTAAGAGGTGTTTTGGTCGTAAAAGAGAAATACATTAATCTCACTTTCCAGAATGTACTAGATGGTCGTTTTGACAAAGCGTTTTCGAGAACTTTTACACGCTTTCCTGAGTTTGCTTTTGCTCTCTGCCTTCCAGCGGCTGGTACAAAGTCCTCAATCGTTAATTACTATGAATAGGCTACAAAACGAGCTGTCAGAAGTGGGATTCGAACCCACGCCTCCAAGTGGGGACCAGAAGGCTCCACGATCCCATTGTAATAATGGAAAGGTATGTAACCTTGAGTCTGGCGCCTTGGACCGCTCGGCCATCCTGACGGTTCGGACATTCAAGCTAAGTGATTGAGTGGACTGATTACTTTCAATTCATGTTGAAAAGATATTGCAGGCGAGCATTGCATCATGAAGAAATCTGTACAAGGATCGTTTCTTGGAAAACGTAACTTAGAATCCCACCATTTGCTGAAGAGATTTCCGACTAACAAGAGATTTTTTAATATCTGTATTAAAACGATCTTTAATTACCTTGGTCCCATCGTATTGTCAGGATCTTCCGCAGTCAAATTTGACACAGGTCAAAAACAGGGTTTGTCCGTTATAAGCAGAACTCCGTTATAATATCCTACAATAATGCCATTGGATTGAAGGAAGCGATAATTTTGTAAGTGATTTTGCACAAAACTGTATAAATTAGAACAATTTATATGGAATGGGTTCCTGAGCAGTGGCCAATCAACCTGCAAGCCAGATCGACCAGCAACAACTGTTTACTTTTTGATGAGGAAGTGCAATCATAGGTGACAAAGAACTGTTCTTCTCTGATCTATACCCATCGGGATGATCACGGAAGTTATTAGAAGGATTCGAATGCACAAAATGTGGTTTAATCAACATCTGCCAGGAGTGGGATTCGAACCCACGCCTCCAACAGGAGACCAGAAGACCCAAACAGTTCAAGGCACGGAATCCCTTTTAATACTGGCTTAAGTCTGGCGCCTTTGACCACTCTGCCATCCTGGCAAGGTGATCTCCTGATTATCACACGTTTCCATCAATGCGGTGATACATAACTGTTCAGTCGTATTCCATTGAGGAAAGACTAGATTTTTGCAGTTCGTTGACAAATAGTGTAAGAAAGACTAAGAGGTGTTTTGGTCGTAAAAGAGAAATACATTAATCTCACTTTCCAGAATGTACTAGATGGTCGTTTTGAGAAAGCGTTTTCGAGAACTTTTACACGCTTTCCTGAGTTTGCTTTTGCTCTCTGCCTTCCAGCGGCTGGTACAAAGTCCTGAATCGTTAATTACTATGAATAGGCTACAAAACGAGCTGTCAGGAGTGGGATTCGAACCCACGCCTTCAAGTGGAGACCAGAAGGCTCCACGATCCCATTGTAATAATGGAAAGGTATGTAACCTTGAGTCTGGCGCCTTGGACCGCTCGGCCATCCTGACGGTTTGGACATTCAAGCTAAGTGATTGAGTCGACTGATTACTTTCAATTCATGTTGAAAAGATATTGCAGGCGAGCATTGCATCATGAAGAAATCTGTACAAGGATCGTTTCTTGGAAAACGTAACTTAGAATCCGACCATCTGCTGAAGAGATTTCCGACTAAGAAGAGATTTTTTAATATCTGTATTAAAACGATCTTTAATTACCTTGGTCCCATCGTATTGTCAGGATATTCCGCAGTCAAATTCGACAGAGGTCAAAAACAGGGTTTGTTCGTTATAAGGAGAACTGCCTTATAATATCCTACAATAATGCAATTGGATTGAAGGAAGCGATAATTTTGTAAGTGATTTTGAACAAAACTGTATAAATTAGAACAATTTATATGGAATGGGTTCCTGAGCAGTGGCCAATCAACCTGCAAGCCAGATCGACCAGCAACAACTGTTTACTTTTTGATGAGGAAGTGCAATCATAGGTGACAAAGAACTGTTCTTCTCTGATCTATACCCGTCGGGATGATCACGGAAGTTATTAGAAGGATTCGAATGCACAAAATGTGGTTTAATCAACATCTGCCAGGAGTGGGATTCGAACCCACGCCTCCAACAGGAGACCAGAAGACCCAAACAGTTCAAGGCACGGAATTCCTTTTAATACTGGCTTAAGTCTGGCGCCTTTGACCACTCGGCCATCCTGGCAAGGTGATCTCCTAATTATCACACGTTTCCATCAAGGCGGTGATACATAACTGTTCAGTCGTATTCCATTGAGGAGAGACTAGATTTTTGCAGTTCGTTGACAAATAGTGTAAGAAAGACTAAGAGGTGTTTTGGTCGTAAAAGAGAAATACATTAATCTCACTTTCCAGAATGTACTAGATGGTCGTTTTGAAAAAGCGTTCTCGAGAACTTTTACACGCTTTCCTGAGTTTGCTTTTGCTCTCTGCCTTCCAGCGGCTGGTACAAAGTCCTGAATCGTTAATTACTATGAATAGGCTACAAAACGAGCTGTCAGGAGTGGGATTCGAACCCACGCCTCCAAGTGGAGACCAGAAGGCTCCACGATCCCATTGTAATAATGGAAAGGTATGTAACCTTGAGTCTGGCGCCTTGGACCACTCGGCCATCCTGACGGTTCGGACATTCAAGCTAAGTGATTGAGTCGACTGATTACTTTCAATTCATGTTGAAAAGATATTGCAGGCGAGCATTGCATCATGAAGAAATCTGTACAAGGATCGTTTCTTGGAAAACGTAACTTAGAATCCGACCATCTGCTGAAGAGATTTCCGACTAAGAAGAGATTTTTTAATATCTGTATTAAAACGATCTTTAATTACCTTGGTCCCATCGTATTGTCAGGATATTCCGCAGTCAAATTCGACAGAGGTCAAAAACAGGGTTTGTTCGTTACAAGGAGAACTGCCTTATAATATCCTACAATAATGCAATTGGATTGAAGGAAGCGATAATTTTGTAAGTGATTTTGAACAAAACTGTATAAATTAGAACAGTTTATATGGAATGGGTTCCTGAGCAGTGGCCAATCAACCTGCAAGCCAGATCGACCAGCAACAACTGTTTACTTTTTGATGAGGAAGTGCAATCATAGGTGACAAAGAACTGTTCTTCTCTGATCTATACCCGTCGGGATGATCACGGAAGTTATTAGAAGGATTCGAATGCACAAAATGTGGTTTAATCAACATCTGCCAGGAGTGGGATTCGAACCCACGCCTCCAACAGGAGACCAGAAGACCCAAACAGTTCAAGGCACGGAATCCCTTTTAATACTGGCTTAAGTCTGGCGACTTTGACCACTCGGCCATCCTGGCAAGGTGATCTCCTGATTATCACACGTTTCCATCAAGGCGGTGATACATAACTGTTCAGTCGTATTCCATTGAGGAGAGACTAGATTTTTGCAGTTCGTTGACAAATAGTGTAAGAAAGATTAAGAGGTGTTTTGGTCGTAAAAGAGAAATACATTAATCTCACTTTCCAGAATGTACTAGATGGTCGTTTTGAAAAAGCGTTCTCGAGAACTTTTACACGCTTTCCTGAGTTTGCTTTTGCTCTGTGCCTTCCAGCGGCTGGTACAAAGTCCTCAATCGTTAATTACTATGAATAGGCTACAAAACGAGCTGTCAGGAGTGGGATTCGAACCCACGCCTCCAAGTGGAGACCAGAAGGCTCCACGATCCCATTGTAATAATGGAAAGGTATGTAACCTTGAGTCTGGCGCCTTGGACCGCTCGGCCATCCTGACGGTTCGGACATTCAAGCTAAGTGATTGAGTCGACTGATTACTTTCAATTCATGTTGAAAAGATATTGCAGGCGAGCATTGCATCATGAAGAAATCTGTACAAGGATCGTTTCTTGGAAAACGTAACTTAGAATCCGACCATCTGCTGAAGAGATTTCCGACTAACAAGAGATTTTTTAATATCTGTGTTAAAACGATCTTTAATTACCTTGGTCCCATCGTATTGTCAGGATCTTCCGCAGTCAAATTCAACAGAGGTCAAAGACAAGGTTTGTCCGTTATAAGGAGAACTCTCTTATAATATCCTACAATAATGCCATTGGATTGAAGGAAGCGATAATTTTGTAAGTGATTTTGCACAAAAATGTATAAATTAGAACAATTTATATGGAATGGGTTCCTGAGCAGTGGCCAATCAACCTGCAAGCCAGATCGACCAGCAACAACTGTTTACTTTTTGATGAGGAAGTGCAATCATAGGTGACAAAGAACTGTTCTTCTCTGATCTATACCCGTCGGGATGATCACGGAAGTTATTAGAAGGATTCGAAAGCACAAAATGTGGTTTAATCAACATCTGCCAGGAGTGGGATTCGAACCCACGCCTCCAACAGGAGACCAGAAGACCCAAACAGTTCAAGGCACGGAATCCCTTTTCATACTGGCTTAAGTCTGGCGCCTTTGACCACTCGGCCATCCTGGCAAGGTGATCTCCTGATTATCACACGTTTCCATCAAGGCGGTGATACATAACTGTTCAGTCGTATTCCATTGAGGAGAGACTAGATTTTTGCAGTTCGTTGACAAATAGTGTAAGAAAGACTAAGAGGTGTTTTGGTCGTAAAAGAGAAATAGATTAATCTCACTTTCCAGAATGTACTAGATGGTCGTTTTGAAAAAGCGTTCTCGAGAACTTTTACACGCTTTCCTGAGTTTGCTTTTGCTCTCTGCCTTCCAGCGGCTGGTACAAAGTCCTCAATCGTTAATTACTATGAATAGGCTACAAAACGAGCTGTCAGGAGTGGGATTCGAACCCACGCCTCCAAGTGGAGACCAGAAGACTCCACGATCCCATTGTAATAATGGAAAGGTATGTAACCTTGAGTCTGGCGCCTTGGACCGCTCGGCCATCCTGACGGTTCGGACATTCAAGCTAAGTGATTGAGTCGACTGATTACTTTCAATTCATGTTGAAAAGATATTGCAGGCGAGCATTGCATCATGAAGAAATCTGTACAAGGATCGTTTCTTGGAAAACGTAACTTAGAATCCGACCATCTGCTGAAGAGATTTCCGACTAACAAGAGATTTTTTAATATCTGTATTAAAACGATCTTTAATTACCTTGGTCCCATCGTATTGTGAGGATCTTTCGCACTCAAATTCGACAGAGGTCAAGAACAGGGTTTGCATAGGTAATCACATGAGGCCGAGTAGTATGTATGGGTTATTGACCAAGCGTGAGGTCAAGATGACTGGATATTGGCCAAGTTCTTTTTTTGCGTATTTATTGACCGAGACGAAGTCGAGGTCCATAAACACGCAAAAAAAGAACGAGGCCAATATCCAGTCATCTTGACCGAACAATCTTGGTCAATAAAGGATTTATTATATGACTTAAAACACCAAAAAATGATCTTTGATCTTGCGGGACCAAGCGAGAAATCCCGAGCGGGCAGTATCGCTCCATCTTGCCTGCTCGGGTAGCCAATCAGAGCGCGCGATTTGGTTCATCTTGCCCGCTCACGGAGTTAGTCATATAATAATAAGGATTAATTGCACGAGTGTTATGGAAATTTTCTAAAATTGCCCAAGTCGCGAAGCGACGATTGCAATTTTGAAAGTTTTCAAAACACAAGTGCTATTAATCCTTAATAGTACGAGGACTCTTGCGATTAATTGTTTATCAATAAAGGGCAAAATTTATACGTTGCTATGTAACGGATTACCCAATCATTGACAGGTAATCAAGCCCTCTCTTGATTAACAAAAACGCCCTCGATTAAGAAAAAATGCCCTCTGTCTCAGCTAATCAGCGCTCAGTAATTTTGCCCTTTATTGATAAGTCCATTCTAATGAGAGCTCCGTTACAATATCGTACAATAATGCCATTGGATTGAAGGAAGCGATAATTTTGTAAGTGATTTTGCACAAAACTGTATAAATTAGAACAATTTATATGGAATGGGTTCCTGAGCAGTGGCCAATCAACCTGCAAGCCAGATCGACCAGCAACAACTGTTTACTTTTTGATGAGGAAGTGCAATCATAGGTGACAAAGAACTGTTCTTCTCTGATCTATACCCATCGGGATGATCACGGAAGTTATTAGAAGGATTCGAATGCACAAAATGTGGTTTAATCAACATCTGCCAGGAGTGGGATTCGAACCCACGCCTCCAACAGGAGACCAGAAGACCCAAACAGTTCAAGGCACGGAATCCCTTTTAATACTGGCTTAAGTCTGGCGCCTTTGACCACCTGGCCATCTTGGCAAGGTGATCTCCTGATTATCACACGTTTCCATCGAGGCGGTGATACATAACTGTTCAGTCGTATTCCATTGAGGAGAGAGTAGATTTTGGCACTTCGTTGAGAAACGGGGAGCCTTCGAACGTAGACGTTTTTTTGGCGGTCGCTGCAAATAGGGTAAGAATGACTAAGAACTGTTTAGGTCGTAAAAGAGAAATTTATCTTATTGCCGACTGAGGTTCCGAAATTGCATTATCAAGACAGAGGTCACAGTTTTTCACTATACGGACCGGCCCTAAGCTGGTAAATAACTTCTTTTTTTCCTCTCTCTCTCTCTCTCTCTCTCTCTGAAATGACTTTTATTATATTATTGTTGACCGTTTCCACACACACATCACTGTCATCGAATGCAGTACAATGCGACAGGAATAATGTTTCAAAGAAGAACATTCTTATTTGAATATTGTTTCCAACTTTCTTGTTTTGAATTAGCTTTATTTTGTCCTTAAATAGATTCGAATGGAGAATGATTTACACATACGAAATTTTAATGGCACACATTGGGAACTCGGAAAAATCCGAGCCCCAGATTTGATTCGAACCATGTGGTCAACGTACTTTTTAAGGAGTAGCATTAGCAAACCCTTCAAGACATCGAGGCTGCGGCCAGGGTTGGTTTAACTCCCGTAACAGGTGCCTATTGCCGTTTTATTACTTCCGATAAAATAACGCTGAAATCAGGCACTGATCCCTAAAACCGCGGAATTAAGTCAGTCAAGTCACTGAGCGCCTCTTCCAGACGTGGAAGCTCCGAGGTAGCAAACCGAAATTCGGCTTTGGTTTCAGACTCGGACGAATCATCCAGTGTATTGTTGATCCTTTCATATTTCGAATACGGGAAACAAGGATTATTTTTGTTTGTGAGTTCTAAAATTGCCTGCAATTCTTCTTCATCGATCATGTCGTTTACAAAAAGGGCAACTGAAGCTTCCTGCATTGACCTTCTGCTCAACATTTAGCCGGGAAAAACTATTTCGTTGCCTGTTGTTGCAAATTGACAATCTAAAGTTTTATTTGATGCTGACGCGACGGCTACATGCAATACTCTAGTGCTAGCCTCCCACGTCTAATTTCGTAGTCGTAGTCCTTGCCGGATCTAAAGGTCTCTTTTACATACCCTACAGCCCGTAGTAGTAGTAGTAGTAGTAGTAGTAGTAGTAGTAGTAGTAGTAGTAGTAGTAGTAGTAGTAGTAGTAGTAGTAGTAGTAGTAGTAGGCATCCGTCTATCTCGGAAGATAAAGGAAGCGCCTTGGTTGGTCAGAGTTAGTCCTGTTGAGGGCAGCGTCTGGAGTGGCTTAGCAAGCCGATCCTTGCATGGCAGTCTTTTTCCACAAGTACTGCAGGCAAAGTCGGAGTGTGTGTTGGGTGGCAGAGCTTGCTGGCCTAGCTTCCCGTGTTGTCCTCTCTTCTCCAGCTGTACGTTGCGCTTTGTCTGGCCCCACTTGATACCTTCACGAACAGCGTGACCCCAAGTTGCTGCGGCCGTAAGCCAGCGTTTCCCAGCTGGTTGGGTCGATGTCTATGAGCTTCAGGTTGCGCTTGCACACTTCTTTGAAGCGCAGTGCTGGTCGGCCTGTTGGGCGATATCCGTACATGATGTCTTTGGGAATGCGGCCGTCTTCCATCCGACGCACGTGTCCGAACTAACGCAGTCTTCGCTGGCTAAGTCGGAGGTGCATGCTCAGGCAGCCAGCCTGCTGCAACGCGGCGGTATTGGTGACTTTATCAAGCCATGTGATCCCCAGGATCTGATGTAGGCAACAGAGATGAAAACTGTCTAGTCGTTTCTCCTGTCTGGCGAAGGTTGTCCAGGATTCACTGCCGTACAGCAGGGTGCTGAGGACGCATACCTGATGGATGCACTTTGAGTTTGGTATTCGGATTCAGTTGGTTGTTCTCCAACACTCTTCTGCTCAATTTGGCCATTACACCAACGGCTTTTGCAATCCGCATGTCGATTTCCTTGTCAAGCGACACGTTGCTGGTGATGGTGGAGGCCAAGTAGGTAAAGTGGTCCGTGACCTCGAGTTCTTCATTATCACCGGATGCTGAGGATTGGTGGCTTTGGGATGTCTTGGCCCAGGATACACGTTTTCTTGATGCTGATGGTTAATCTAAACTACTTGCAGGCATGAGCAAATCGATTCATTAGTTGTTGGAGATCTTCGTCTGTGTTCGAAGTCAGGGCTGCATCATCAGCGAAAAGCATTTCTCTGATGAGGACTGCGCACCTTAGTCTTAGCTCTCAGATGGGCTAGGTTAAACAGCTTCCCGTCACTTTTGGTGTGCAGGTGTACATCTCTTGTTGAGCGCTTAAAAGCAAAATGGAGCAGAAGCGAGAAAAAAGATCCCGCCGGAATAATGTCGGGGCAAGGACACAGCCTTGCTTCACCCGGATGATGAAGGGTTTGATGTTTCGCCGTCGTAGCTGACCACGCCGTGCGTTGTGTATATTAGCTATAATAATGGCAAAGGAAAAAAAATATACTAGTATCTGTTTGAAGTGCAGGTAAAAGCCGAAATGTAGAAGTGTTCCTCGCACTTAACTGGACGATTACTTTTTTTGTAGTCATCTTAGTCCAGTCAATATATTATTTCGACCCATCACAAATTGCAACAGAAGGTTTTTCTTCGCCATTTATCTCATTGAAGTACACAGATCAACATATCAAAAGTCTAGAAAAATCTGAGATGGGGAACATATAATTTTTTTTTACTGAGACAATATAGCGTTAGATGGGCCGCATGAAAACGAGGTTGTCTACATTAA
>NC_090876.1:21485371-21507871 GCF_036669935.1 Montipora foliosa
TTTCATCTGAAAATGGAGAGAACACTCCCATGGAATGTGAGAGTCTGAATCAGAGGATTGGAGTCAAACAAAACTGCTTGATTATGTAAAATCGCCTGCATCTGTTGATTAGAAGTTGCCTTGAGATGCAAAATAGTGGCTGTACACTTGTTTGCATTCCCTATTTTCCCATCCCACAATGCAATACGTTTCAGGGGATCTTTACATGAAAACAATACAAGTGACTTACATATAGACTGTATCATGCTTCAGTGAACTTGATATCCATTATTTTAATGCAAAGAACTTGCCCCTTATGAAAGCCCTTTACGGACAAAATATCGAATATGCTTATATCAATGTTATGTTGCATACATGAATGTTATGTGCAATAAATCTATGTGCATAGATGTCCGATATAAATAAAAGATTCCCAATACAACTAAAGGATGTTTGATACAACTAAAAGGTGTCCGATATAACCAAAAGATGATCGATATAAGAGACGAGGAAGCGGAAATGATTTGCAAAACAGGAAGTAATGTCATTACGTACCAGGCCCCCTCGAAAATACAAGAGCTTTTTCCTGAATACAAAGTCAGATGCACGATTTGGCTTACAGACGCAGAAAGGTTTTTCATTGAATGAAGTGAAATAATTACAAAAGCAGCGCCCCATTTATGAACGTTCCTAAGCAAACACAAACTCTAATTCGAATATGGCATAAACTGCTATTCCCATTTTGCGTTCCCCAGTCTTTAAAAAGCTTTTACGCAATTTCCCCCGTCTTATTACGTCACTCTTGCTTTCTGTCTACTAATTGTTGCATCGCGAAGAAAAAAAATCAAAGTCACAAAGAACTGTCCATCAAAATGCGATTACACTTCAGCTTCTTACAAAAAAAATCGTGATATAAGTGGTGCGTGGTACCACGTAAACGGTGACGGAGTTATTGAGTGCACGACATCGTCCACCCCCCTTCAAGAGGGTACATCGACGTGTCTGTTGACGCATCGAGTCATCCCCTTCTTCGAGGAACATTGGAGTTATTTTTTGTGAGCACATATCAATAGAAAAGCATGTTACCAGTACCTTTAAGGTCTTCTTTTTCCATCTTAGGAACATCAAGATAAGAGACTGCATGTTTATCTCTAGCGGACACTGAAAAGTTAGCTCACGCATTCATTACATCTAAGATAGAGAGTGCCAGTTCGCTACACGTATGGATTGTCCAAATTTCTGATAGATCGCTAACAAAATGTCCAGAATGCTGCAGCTCGCCTTATTACCCGTACTTAGAAGTACCATCACATCAATGCTGTCTTAAAGAAGATACACTGGCTCCCAGTTAGCCAGCACATTCATTACAAGATGTTACTTCTGACCTATAAAGCACTGAATGGCCAGGCCCCTAGCTACATTACTGAACAGCTAGAGCCCTATCTACCACCTATAAATTTGAGATCTTCTACGAACTGACTGATAAAACCATCTGTACGCTATAATCAGAGGTCTTTCTCTTTTGTAGCACCCATTCTCTTGGAACTCTCTTTCTTACAATATCAGAGTGCAGCTCGCTATAAAATTTTAAGACCCACACAAGGTAAAAAGGTGAGTTCATCATATGACATAGTTTTAATCGAAACTCTTTTTAATGCTATTATTGTGCTTTAATTTTTTTCTCTGTTCGAATATTATCATGATTGTAAAATCTCGATTTGCTCTAACTTTGATTGCAATTACTGTAAAACGTTATTGAGCTACAGGAAAGAACCTTATATAAATAAAGTATTATTATTATTATTATTATTATTATTATTATTATTACGTGGTAACAAGTTATATATTGTCCATGAATATAGTGATCTGTTATTAGAATGCAACATATTAATTTGGTTGTTTTGGGGAAAATATTTGCAAATTACGGCTTAGTCATGCATAACAAAGGCAACGAAGCCTGAGTAATTTAGAGATTGAAACGCTTCAAATTGAACGACGAATATTGCACCGATTCAACTAACTCTTTAGCTCTAATGTCGAATATTTTCCTACAACATTCAGTGAACACTTCTACTCAAAAGTAGAGAGCTTCGCCTCAAAGTAAATGAAAGACGGACAGCTAATTTACGAATACTCCCAAGAATGTCGATTGCGGAAATTTCCTACGGTTCATCTTGTGTCACTTTGTCCGTTAATGACGTCTCTTAGTTATCGGGTTGAAAATATAAGCTATAAAAACAAATTATAGTAATCCATATACGTCTCAAACGTTTCGATGTGGCTGCAGGTGACGTCTTTTTCAAGTGACAGAAAAAACCTCAGATCTTACTCAGTTGTAACCCAGCTTGAACACGCGATCGTACTCCAGTCGACTGGTTCAAAATTACGTCGCGGAAACATTGAAAAGTTGGATCTGATAAAGCCATGGTGCAACTACTAATTCAATGTTCCACCTTTGCTCAATCCAAAATTGTCGGATCCCTTGGTAGTGTATGTTACATGATATTTGAGCTCAGTTTTGCCGCGCCATTAAGTTCACATTTATCATTATCTTACTAGTGTTCTAAATTGAGCCTTTTCCAAACAACAAACGAAAGCCGAAAGTGCCGACGCCTTCTGGTGGCTAACTGTGTAAAAGGGACAGACACAGTATTCAACAAAAAAATTGTTGTGTGATTGAGCATGACGCGTGGAAATAACAATATTGCATTGTCATGAGACTATATAATATTATTTGACAACAGTTATCAGTTATCCTACAGGAACCCGGTTCGCCGCTCCCAATAAATCAATGGAAGAAAAGTTGAAACTGACGTCTGGTTGCAGTGAGAACGGGATTGAAAATGCGGTCTTCACGCCTCAAGACACCAGTGACTGCGGTCCGTGTGATGTGACCTTAGTAGTGAATAATGGACGAACAATAAAAGCCCACAGAGATGTGTTAGTCGGGGCAAGTACGTTCTTTGAAAAGTTGTTAGGCACTGACATGAGGGAATCGAGAGAAGGAGTAATCCATTTGAAGATGCTGACGGAAACGACTGTTGGGATTATACTGGAATTTATGTATACTGGTAGTGTTCAAATGATAGGCGAAGACCCTGCAAAGGTTATGATCGAGATTGCCGATTACTTGCTCCTCAAGGATCTCAAATCTCACGCTGAGAGTTACTTGGAAAAAAAACTAGATTGCTCAAATAGCCTTTCACTCTTTCATTTGGCGGAGAAATACAACTGCAAAGAGCTCTTTTGCAGATCAAAAACATTCATCTTTGACCATTTCAAAAAAATAGCTGGAACGGAAGACTTTTTGAACAACACGTCGAATGATGAAGTTGAAATGTGGATTTCGAGCGACGATATAAATGTTGACGCAGAGGAAGACGTGTTTGAAATCATTTTAAAATGGATTAATCACGACAAGGTTAGACGTTCAAACTTTTTCGCGGCCCTTTTCCGTCATATCCGTTTGGCTTACATTTCGTATGATTACTTGATGAACAACATGGAGACAAATGATTTTTTGAAGAGTAATCAAGTCTGTTTGAAACTGTTGAGAACGTCTTTAAAATCAAAAAGCAAGGCAAAGGATCATATGTGGCAGAAAGCTGTCAAACCCAGAAGGTCTCTAGAAGTACCAGTCATGCTATTTTTTGAGAGGGGAGAACGGGCAAACAATCTCTGCTACTTTCCTCGAGAGAATGCATGGTACAAAGCACCAAGTGTGGTACCAACTCTACTGGACAAGGTGTTTTCTTCACAAGATAAGCTCTACCTGACAGCAGAATGGTTTGAAGGAGGAGACTATAAACTCTTCTGCTTTGATCCTTTTTCTAACCGTTTAAACGGGTTATCAACGTTGTGTACATCATTATCACTATCAAAAGGCCCAGATTCAAGTTGCAGAATTTTTGTCACGGGTGGAAACGAAATATACGCCCTGGTTGGACAACTCCGAGGAACCAATGAGAAAACGCACCTCACCTGCATCACAAAGTATAATCCTGAATCTGATTCGTGGGAGGATGTATCGGCGTTTGACTGGGACTCAAGAACGGGAGTTTGCATTGTAAATAAAGACAACTTCATTTATTTCCTGGGTGGCCGGCTTGGTTGTAACATGGCCTGCCTAAGCGAGGCCCACAGGTTTGACCTGGGTGTCAAAAGGTGGGAAAGACTGGCCGATATGAATGTAGAGAGATTTAAAGCTCTTGGCGCTGTTGCATACGGGAAAGTGTTCGTCATCGGAGGAGGAGGAATGTTCCCCGAGAATTGTTACCACCTTGAGGCAGACTTAAGAAGATGTGAGCTTTATGACGAGGCAAAAGATGAATGGTATATGACAGCAAGCTTGAATATACCACGCAGAATTGTTCACAGTCGTGTAGCTGGCCTCATGTGTACCAATGACAAACTATATGCATTGTGTGAATATTCTGTGAACTGCAAAGCCTGTCCATCCATACTGTCTTTAAACTATGGCACTTACTGTTCTAACCCCACATCAATCATGATTGATTGCTACGATCCTGAAAAGGATCAGTGGATTAAGAAAACTGAGATACCAGGCAGTTGTATGCTGTCAGTTGATCAAGCCTGTTCTATCAGTGTTTTCAATCGCAGTGCATTTATCAAAACGGTTTCATCGACGAAAATCAACACTGCAGCTGATTCTGGAAGCTATAATCAAGAGAGACTAAGTGACATTAGGAGAAAACAGAACTGTTTGGTTATGTGAACAAAATACGAGCTGGAAAGTCATCTGAATTAATTGATTAGACTTTATGACCACATTTATTAAACCTGCCAAAAATCAGTTATTAACTGTTTCGTCATTTTCCCTGTTTTAAAACTGACATATTCTTGCGACTAGTTCAGGCTATATTAAAGCAACCATTCCAATAAAAATCCCTTTTCGTTCATATTTCAATCAACCATGATCCGAGAGAAGGAAGGGTAAATGAAGAGCTTATGTTTGCTATAACAAATGACCAAATGACGGCGTTACATATATACATACTTAATTGACCTCTCCTCATAAAGGCTTTTCAGGGCCCATGAACACAATCTTGTGAACCAGGCTTAGTGAACAGCCAGTGATTCGTTTGCGTTCGCAATCCAGGTACCAGTTGAAGCTGGCAGCATTTGGAGGCAACGGGATCCCTTGAATCCAAGCTCCTCGTATCATATTACACGAGGGTGGATACTTCAAATAACCCCACATCACGTGAAAGCTTTTAATGTGTGAGTTTAAGTACAAACACGTTGTGGTACAATTTATTCTCTTTCCTCGTCTGTTCTTACAGTGATGTTTGGGTTACAAGTGATTTTTCAGCGATTAAGGTTTGTTTGTCCAGTGGTAGTTTTACCAACAAATTAACAAGAAGATATCACTTTACAAACATTGCTTTTGTTATTCAAATGTGCCCACCACAGAAACAAAAGACCCTTTCTTTCGACAATGAATGAGACGCTGGTTGGCACAATAGGTGACATCAATGATATCTTTGCTATAAGTGCTAAGTAATAGGAACCAATAGTGATAGAGCGAGTTTCAATCGAGTGTCGTAAAACCAAAACCAAAGTAATTACTTTGGCCTATCAGAAAGGACGGAGACAATACAGTAAACCAATCAAAACTCGAAATAATTACACGTAGGCAACACACTAGCGCGGGAAAATGTGCACGCGCGAGCCACGATTAGTTTTGGTTTCACTTCTGATTGGTTGAAAAAGTGGCGCGAGGACGTTTAACCAATCACTGTGTGAAGTAATGCAAAACCAAAGCAATTCACTAATTACTTTCGACACTCAATTGAAAACCTCTCTAACAAAAGCAATCCACATTAATAATAAATTTCTTAAAAATAAAAGCAAATCTTTCGACAAAATAACATCTTTCACAAGAGTCAAAAATAAAAGCTAGCCATCGGCGAAATATTTTACAATTTAAGTACTCAACAGAATACCGCGTTTCCGATTGGTGAATTACGAATTCATAAACAGGTTGTAGAGTGCAATACGAAAGTTGCCATGGAAACAAAGTGATTGAGTAATTTTGTTGAGTATGTAATAAATAAGAAATCGTATGAACTTGCTCGTGCATTTGGTGATTTGTGGTCACTCGTGATGTTTTGAAAGTCACAAATTGCACGAGCCGTAATTCTTAAAAACTTTCAAAACATCACTGCCTCCAAATCACAAACTGCGCTCTGGTTTACACGATTTCCTATATATACACAAAATGACACTAGTCTTACCATTTTTAGCTGATTATTTATATTAGTCGATGATAACACCACCCTCGACGTCGACGGCAACGATAACGCCATAAAAACGCCTCTAATTTGGAACAACAATGGCTCTGGACGCCCTGCACGAACGTTTTGCGTTTTCGTACATTTCTTTGCCGTCATCTGCTGACGGCTACAAGGAAGCAAAAACAAACAAGATACAAACAAACAAACAAACAAACAAACAAATAAACAAACAAAACAACGACCAATTGTGTAAATGTTTTTTATGTTTTGCCACGACCCGGTAGAACCAGTGTAAGGTTATTCAGAGGAAGTGATTACCCGACAATAAATTTTCAATTTTCCCTCTTTAATTCTTGGATGGGTGCTACGCAATTTTCATCTTAAAAACGAATTTATATTACTGCAATAGATGACGTTGTCATAGCCGTGGTCGACCTCAGTTTGGCTTAAGTTCCTTGACAACGTGAACTGACCAGCGTTGGAGTTTTACTGGACGATAATTTCTAAAATTGATTTGTCGGTTGGTTTTACGCAGCTAATACCCAGGTCTCATCCCTCACGGCTACCATGCATAGACCCTTTTCATAATGGCGGCCCTACAAAATATTCTTTTGTTTTAATACTGATAATCCTTTCTAGCCTCACTGCAATGCGCAAAAGTCAAAAGAATATGTTAACCAAAATGAGGCCAGTAGGTCCAATTAACATAAATACAATAGAATAGGTCTATGGGATGACCCATTAACAGTTTGATTTCAATACTTAAATAAGGTAAACCAAGAGTCCCAAGAGTAAAAATCTGGTATCAGGTTTGTCCCGATCAGCGTCAGAAAACTGTCTATTTTTAAACAAAGTTTTGCGGGAAAATAAATAATAGACCAAATCGGCTATCTTAATGTTGTACCCAATTTACATCTCCCGGGGTTAACTATTTAAGATCCTTTGTGTATTGTATTTGCATTATAGTGTAGCATTTACATATAAAGGATAAGCAAATACCTGGAACAAAACGTTTTATTTCCAAAGGGTTTGAATTGAGTACAACAATGAGTTTAGCCGATGTCACTGGTCTATTCTTTATTTTCCCACAAAACTTGATTTAAAAATAGGCACTTTTCTGACGCTGACGGGGACTGGGCCAATTTGGAGAGAATCTTACTTTTGGGTGATAGACTCTAGGGTTAACCGGCTTAAATAATGATTAACAAAAAGTATCCCATTATGCCATGTACACATGGATGGATCGTTTCTGTACAATTAAAATGAATTCAGTACTTGTACAATCTCATAGTGCAATCCGTTTTGGGGGTTCTTTACATAAAAAAAACAATACAAGTTATTCACTCTTGGGACTGTATCATGCTTCAGTGAACAGGATATCCATTGTTTTAATGCAAATAACCCCCGTATTTCGGGTGTCATATGACGCCTTGTATCTTCAAAGGAAAGACGTTTCAACTTTGCAGTTGTCCTTTTTCTGGTCTTCAAAATATGTTCAAAGATCATTTTTTCAGAATAAGCAGATCTCAGTTTCCAGAATTTCTTTTCCGGCCCGAAAAGTTATGGGGCTTTTGACAAACAGCTTTAGGCCACTTTCAAAAAGACCATAATACTCTTTGTTTTTTCAAGTTTCTCTTGGGACCATTGTAGGTCTTAAGAGAAACTGGAAACAATGCTTATGATGCAATTTTTTTTAGGGCAAACAAAGAGTATTACGGTATTTTTGAAAGTGACCCATTCGTTTTTTTCATCAATCCCATAATACAGTTCATTTTTGGGGGTTATTTGCATTAAAACAATGGATATCCAGTTCACTGAAGCATGACACAGTCCCAAGAGTAAATAACTTGTATGGCTTTTATGTAAAGAACCCCCAAAACGTCTTGCATTATGGGATGGTGAAAATAGCAAATTCGGGCCTCAGTTGTCACTCCGTCAAATCGCAAAATCAGATATATTCATGCGAATTTTTGACAGTTGTCTGACTAAAGTCAAGTGTTACGGTTCAATTAAGTGCTGTCAAACAATTAAAGTTGATGAACATTTTTTTACTGAATAGAGCAGGCTGCACTAGTGATCTTGCCGTCTTTGTCAATGGATTTTTGAGCGTGCAGGACAATGTCAGCGGTTGCTTTGAACTTGTTACCTTCACCTCCATTTAAGATGTCTTCAAGGGCAGTCACCTGTAGCCAACCATACGAAAATTAGTGAATTTGTATTGGAAAGGTTCTCTCAGGGTTTTGTTTCTAGAAAGCGGAGATTTTTTCGATGCACCATGGGTGCTATAAAATCACTTTGTACGTTCAAAAAGAGGACATTTAAATGCATGAAAGTGTGCCATACTTTTTTTTGTTCTGACCAGCTATTCAATAAAAACAGACACAAATAGCTGTTCGTGTCTGATAGAAATTGTTCAAGTAAACAAAAAGAATCCAGCTACTCAAAGACATAGCAGAGCACAGTCTTTACTGTTCTCTTGCAATAAGATCGAGTAATTTTACGGAGTAATTTGGATTTATCAACGGAGTTGATAATGTAAATTGACCACCGTACAGGGATTCTAAAAGTCGTACTGTGGTCAATTTAGATTATCAAATCTGTTGATAAAACCAAATTCTTGTGTACTACTTCCCCACCGACGCAGCACCACAGTTTCTTTAGAAACTACACCCTTTATTAATTTTACGGAGTGTACACGAAGAAATTTAACTACGTAAGATTAGGTTTCATTTTCCAAAAAGAGGACGGACTATGCGCTGTAGCCCAAATACCATATAAAAATGTCTCTACTGAGTAGAAGGCATAAGGTCCCCAAATGCGACTAGATCGAAACTAATCTTAGAAGACCATTAAAAACGAGATATAGGGGTTATTTTTTATTTTGATTTTGATAGGTGCTTTCTTGTGAACCACCTCGGGCGACTCGAAACGAACATGGACTTATTCTTCAATTGATTGTCAGCTTGTTTTTATTATCGACAATCACTTGAGAACCACCTTGTTGCATTGGCATCTTGCATATCACCGTGCGCTTCCCTTTTCCACGCAGTCGCTGCTTTACTTGGCAGGATTTTTATGACTTAGCTTTACTTTCCACCTCACGCCATACCATTTCCCCCTTACCTCTATTGTGGAAACGCCCTTCCTCTTAGCATCTTCGATTAATCCACGCATCTTTTTCTACGACGAAAAGGGAAACATTTTCGGAAACCGTTACCAACACCACCCGCAACAACAGCAATTAAAACAAATATATTTAACTTTCTCCTCACTGAGAGTATCAAAGCGGTCCCTTGTGTTCTTTGCATTTGGTTAGTATATACTAATACGTAGGTAAGCGTTGAAGGCGCGATCTGACTGGCTACTCAAACTGCGGATACCCTTGGCTATTTACCTCCAACCAACTCACGCGGGATTTACGCCGGAACATATTGTAATCGTTGCAGGAATAAATGAGTTAAAATCATCTTTTTGTGATTTATTAGAGATAGATAGATAGATAGATAGATAGATAGGCGCTGGCGACGAGGAGCTCTCAACTGTTCCAGGTGACTTTGATCTCATATGTGTGCTTGATGGTCTGTGTGCAATATGTGGATTGAGTCATTCCAGGTTTTGAAATTCTCTTGGCACTGCATCTCGCCCCGATCCAGAAGGTATAGTCAATGCCAGCTACATGTATGTTTACAACAAATGAGCGTTCCAGTAAACGAACATTCGGGCTTTGTTGCTAAGAAGCGTTGAATCATGGGTCAGAATTAAAAATATTATGGGATACGTTTCGATTTGCAGATCGCAAAACTTTGGTTTCCATATGATCGCAGGATCGAACGATCGCAGAACTTTCTGCGATCTGCGATCGTCTGCGAACATATGGAAAGCGGCCTTAAAACTGCATGGGTTATTTCATCAGGAATGAAATTACACACTGAAGGAGAGCAGACATAGAAAATAACCTCGAGTTATTTGCCGCATTTAGTGAGGAGAAGGCCTTTACCCAATGCAAGGGAAAGCTGCAAGAACAAACAGCACTGTTCCTTAATCGTTCGAAATGCATGACTTTGGTAAATGTTTGTAAAGTCAATCATCACTTACCAATTTCTTCTCAGATCTTTCATGTCGCTTCTGTGACTTATGCAGCTCTAGCTTCATGTTCCGTGATTCGTCCTTGGACTAAAACGAAAGAGTCAATAATTGTAACGATAGCGCAGAAAAACACTTGCCAACATGACCAGGATAAATACAGAAAAATGAGATAATTGCCCTACGAAAATCCTCAAGAAGTGCTCTCTCAGCCCTCTGTCCCAATTGCCGTTTCCGAAATGCTATTTGCTCAATTTTGCCGCATTTGGATAGCTAAGCAAAATGATTATTTTTCGCAAAGCATGACGAACACACTATGACCACCGAAAACGAAATTTCTAATTCAAACAAACCCTTTTAATCAAATATTGCAAATTGCCGCGAAAAAAAAATGGCGACATTGAAATCTGTGATCTGCATTTTCGGACGTTTCACCTTAAACGTAAATTTCCGTAAATCGGGTCGTGTAAAATTTTGAAACCCGTCACGTTGTGGCAGAGTTTGAACTCGGGCAAAACCCTATACATTACTTTCAGAAATAAAAGCCTTATTCGCACGATCCGCCCCACCTCCATCACTACGGCGGCTGAAACCGTGAAAAGGTAAATTAAAATTCGCAGACTCTTACCACAACAGTGCCATTTGTCATTCCTTTGGGGATTTCATTTCCTTCGGATATTCTTTTGGAAGGCGAGGGGTTATTCCTCGCGACAGTTTCCGTCTCCTTTCGGCTCACTTTCCGTCCACTCTGCTTTCCCCAAACTTCGATAACCAATGAGGTATTCATTAAGTAGTCGACAAACTGTTATTTGAGAGGAAAATGGTTTTAAGAGCAAGTTGGAGTGAGAAGGAAATACGGATTAAGACAGCCGTCTTCTCGAAAAAGGATATATTTTGTCGGTGTTTGCAGAAGATTGTTGTATGGTTATGCAACAGGTATACTCTAAAAGAAATTGCAGGAGTTACTTGTTTTGATGCTCTTCCACTGAATTACAGGAGACTTGTCGGCCATTAAACTATAACTTTTGGCATGTATAAAAGATAGGTTGTTATAGAAAGTTCATATACCTTATTCCACAATGGCCGCTTTTTTAGTATTCTTTTGTTTGATTGCAAATTGGCCCTTTTGGCCTCGTTCAAGGTTAAATATTGTTATATTTTTTACGCTTGAAAGCGAGGCCAAATGAGCCAATTTGCAAGGAAACAAAAGAATACTAAAATGGCGGCCATTTTGGAATAAGGTGTATTTAGACACTTTGCTTTCAAGTACCAGCAATCGATGCAGTATTTGTACGTTGTGGCAATCTTTGCAATCGCAACAGTTGAAAACTAAATAGCTGTTCTTTGAATGTATCTCGTAAAGAAAATGGTTTACATGGATTTTGTACACTATTGGAAGGCGCAATTGATCAAGTTTATCGTATGCACAAACCTGTTTTGTGACCGGTGAGAATGCAAACTGTTTCTCGTAGGCATAGGCAGGATTAATGGTACCAGACACACTTCCTGTTACAGATGGTTCATTATCCAGGTATAGTTTAAATTTGCACCATGTCTGTCCCTGAAATAAGATAAGAATGAAGTGGAGTCAAAGTAGAACGCAAACAACAAATAAATTTGGAAAATGCATGGATGGATGGATTGATGGATGGAGGGAAGGGTGGGTGAGTGGGAGGAAGATGGTTGCGCAGACGTATGGAAGGATACGTACAGATGGATGGATAGACACACAAAATCAAAAAAACGAATAACCAAGAAAGAATAAAGCCAAAGGGCTCAGGTTCACAACCTACCTTGGCAAATCTTGCTGGTAGACCTCTGGCGTGAGGAATTCTTAGTTTAAAATAAAGAGGATTTCCAATCTGAATGGAATAAAAAGCGAAGAATAAAATCTAATAAAGAAGGAGAAAACGACGCCGAAGATTATGAGTCACAACGTAACCGTATGAATGGCCCGTTGACTAATTTTCAGACGATCATATGAATGCCTTAAATGCAATACAGAATCCAAGTGAGGATAAAGCGAGATTCCCATTCCCAACGATACTTAAAAGAAAAAAAAATCAGTCTATTCGAGTCTTTGTGCCACCCTGAGAAAATTCTCATTTCAAATTTTGCTCTCCCGCCAAAGTCGCGCAACCAATGATCAGAGGACTGACCATCTGGTAAATTCCCCCAAAAAGCCGTGTCATACGAAAAAGGACAAAACTTAGATGAAAAAATATCCTTGAAATAAAAAAAAACCTATTTCAACTGTCACAGCCAAGCCAGTGTTCTCTAACCTTATCTTCTATAACAGACCCACAACAACAACATCATCGGCAATAACAAGAATGACATGAAGCTTTTCAATTTTTTGTATTTATTTACACGAGTTTAGTGAGGTCTCAATAATTGTCATTTATAAAGGCAGAGGTTTCTAGAAGACGAAAAACAACTACAAAAACAAGAAAACTGAACACCAGAGCCACCAACAAGCAACTGTCTACGAAAGTGGGCGAGAGATTTGTTCTAAATTTGCTCCTATGGTGTATGCATGTGAAACTTCAGGACGCCGACTTCAAAGTACAACTTGTCTGATCAACGTACCAACTCTTTCGGGTCCTCCACGAAGTCATCGATATCCTCGTTGCCTGTTTTATCACAAGGATACGCTTCCACCTGTATGTAATCAATAAACAAATCAAAGAATCGGTTATCAAGGTCTACATCTACGTATCCAGACACATCATAAACCTATCACCCATGTCACAGCCAAGCCGGTTACATTTGGTAGAAACTGATAGGGCACTAAACAGAGCTGAGATTTTCGTCCCCTGCACTTTGCGAATGTGTGGGTACTTTAACATTCCACAAAATTTGCGAAGAAGTGTTGTGAGGCGGGGCTTATAGTTTATAGTCCCTATCCCAAAGAACTTGAAAGCCTAACCATTTTCAGATGAATTATAAAGACGGCAATTTCTCCTCAATTATTTTAATACCCTACGTGTTGATCTGGCTAGGGCTCGAGCCCGCGAGTTCCCTTACGGTGATCTAAAGCTCAACTACATAAGCCAAACGCTCGATCGATCGATCGATTAATCTTATCAATGAATCACTCACTCACTCATTCACTCACTCACTCACTCACTCAATCAATCAATGAATCAATGAATCAATCAATCAATCAATCAATCAATCAAATACAAGAAGAGAGGCTGGACGAAAACCTTCCTTGGTTGGATACGGGGATAAACGGAAGAGCAGCTGTAGCTCATGCTACGAGGCAGCCGGTTGACACGTAAATGTTGAAAAACAGGGGAAATATACAATACTGGCTAATGTGTAATGTCGCGATTAATTGATAGGACAAACATACGTGTCCTATTTACATTTTTGCAGTGGGCTCGGACATCAGCATACTAAGGGCGCCGATGGCAGCCGCTATCAGTCCATTTATGAGCCCACTGAACCCTCCCAACCCATGATGAGTGATGATGTAAGTGAGTGATGAAGATAGGCCACAACACCGGGAACCACGTCCCCTACTCTTTTCGAATAGTGTGTGGGTTCTTTAACGTCCCACAGTGTTATATGTGAACAAGGTTTGTGAGACGGGACCTCCGGTTTATTGTCCTTATCCGAGAAGACTTGAAAGTCTAATCATTTGCAGATGTCATTACAAAGACAGCACTTTCTCCTCAGTTATTTAAAGACCCTGAGTGTTGGTCCGGCCGGAGTTGAACTCACGACCTCCCGCGTGACAGCCCGGTGCTTAACCAACTGAGCCACCGGTGCGCGGTAAAGAGCCTTGTTGTGTAATTGTCCGTCACTGTGAAAGAAAGAAAAAAGTTAGTTCATAATATTGCTTTACTCACTTGTAAATGGCCTTGGTCATTTCCCTTATAATCTGTTATAGAAAGACTCTCTTCCACCTCAATCTGCAACGTAGAGACATGGTATATATAGCTACTTCAAATATTCGAATGCAAAATGATTACTCAAGACATACTTATCAGAGCTCCAAATACTTCACAAAATCTTCCAAAAGACAATCAAAAGCAAAAACTTTTATCTAATCAAAAGGCTTAGTCAAATAAACTCGGATTAGAGGTCTAAAGGCAATCAAAGCCAAGAAGCTGTTGTAAAGATGGTGAAAGTTACATTTATAAAATCGAGTCAACTGAAGCTATGATCCTCGCAGTTATGAACGCAATTTTGGCACTTGCGTGAAGAAGCCTAAAAAGTTCAGGCATTTAACGGGGTTTGAACCCGTAACCTCGCGAAACCGGTACGACGCATCAGAGCTATGAAACCACTGATGATGGGAGCTAGTCATTTGTGGGTTCAAAGGTTCCCGTGATGAATGATTCATTTCATATATCATTTCATCACAGAAACAAGTGTTAGAGTGAATTGGACAGCGATAAACAAAGCGCGTTTCAGTCATCTGGATAAAAAAAGATGCGCTAGGTTCAAAAGCAAACAAACCAAAATCGAATTCGCTAACGCTTATTATGTTTAAAAAGCTGGCGATAATCTCACTTAAAAGAGCTGAAAACCTACTCCAAACAACACCTTACCATGTAAGCTAAGCTTTGAAGATAAAGTTGCGCTGAGCCAATTTGCACCTCGGCATCATAAGGCTCCCAAAAAGGATCTCTTTCCTGTCAACAAATGCACAAGAACATGTCATCATCTAAAAATCGGCGGTAAAGAAAAAGTGAACGATGAGTCCTTCTCCCCAAGATACTCTTTTCCAACAACTAATGTTTTAAACTGGTGAAAGACGAAAGGGACACAGAGCCCGAAATTAGCGATCGCCATTTGATGTTTCGGTGCTGGAGTCGTGAAAACGGTCCAAGAAGTAAGAAGGAGAGTCGAAAACAGGGAGAACTGAGGCAAGATAACCAGCAGGCAATGCAATACAGCAAAGGAATAAGAAATAATTAGATTTATAGCGGGGCGGTCAGTTTGTTGCCTTGAAAACAAAAACGCATTTGACGTTCGTCCGTTCATTTCTTACTGGAAATCTAGTTTTTCAGCAAGGCCATAATGACGAGACACGAGACACATTCAAACTTACAAAGCCACTCCTAGAATTACATACAAACCTCAGGCAGATCCCAGTCGTCTCCTTCAATATAGTTTTGGTACATTTCCTGCATCAGAAACTTTCTGTTGAGGAATTTATTCCTGTCCCAGATCCATTCTGCATCATCCTTCAGACTCTTCATTTTAACTTTCACCTAAGTTATAACGCGCATGTGTCAGATCAACAGATAAAATGGATCCTACGATGTCCCACAACACTAAATAGGGAGATTTTAGAAACGAAATAAACGCCATAAAACGGCACGCATTTCAGCACACATTTGTGCGTAACAAAAGACGTGAAATCACCAAATTGACGTTTTAAAGGGAACCTCAACTAAAACAACAAAATAACTTTAAACCACACAACATAAGGTTAACAAGTTCAAACCTTTTCCAATGAAAGTGTTTGTATCCGCAAAAAAAGGAATTTCAAAAACGCTTGTTTTAGCTTTCAAATTTCCTGCGCTGGGGCCGCCATCTTGAATAATTGTGACGTAACATGGTTGCCCTATTGTTCTGACACAAAGAGCGATTTTTTCTGGAACAATATGACAACCACGACACGTCACAATTATTCAAGATGGTGGCGCCCGAGAAATTTGAAAGCCAAAACAAGCCTTGTTGAAATTCATTTTTTATTTGTAGACACGATGTTCTGCGGTTTAAAGTTACTTTGTTGTTTTAGTGGAGGTTCCCTTTAAAATAAGCCAACCAGAATCTAATTGACTGTTGAAACAATGACTTCTTTTGTTCCGTGGTTGGCAAATTTGAATGTCAAAAGAAATGTGACGTCAATGTTTGTAAGCAAGAAATATCGCTATTACATCTCTTCCGATTTTTCATAACATCCCTACTCGGTCCAGTTCTTTCACGATTTTGTGAGCGACAGACTGTCAAACAACTCATCCAAATGTGAATTTAAGACGAATAAATGGAAACGAGTTTTCTTGTCTTAAAAGTCAAATCTGACGCGGGGAACCCGTTAGATAAATTTTCCGTCTCAGACGAGATTTTCGTCTCTATTGTGAAAACGGCTAATCACTAATGAGGCTCTGTACGTCTTAAGGCTTGTTACATCATGATTTCTTTTCCGTTCTATGTGGGCTGAGTCTCCACGACCAGGTGGTTTCTAAAAAGTGCCTAATTAAAAAAAGATGTGGTTTCAGGCCCTGTTCATACACTAACGCGCCTTCCGCAAAATCTGTTTTCTGTTTCTTTAAAACTTTCAGTTTAAAAAGAGCTACACCCTTTGTAGGCGTTTTCACAGCATTTTCCACCGTCCAGACCAGAACGAAAACAGATACGAAAATATGCGTTCTCGTACGGTCACCAGGATTGTTCTTCCTTACTTTCTCCAAACTGCAAATGCTTGAACTAAATCTATGGTACGATAGTAATAGCTATTCCCACTCTATTTTCCCCGCCATGTTGGATCGATTGTTATGCCTTTTACGCGCAAGTCAAGTTAAATAAGTGAAACTGGGAGCGTTTTTGAAATGATCCATTTTCACAGACATTCACCTGTGTATTCGATCGTATTAATGTAGACGGAAGGCGTAAAGGTATGCGCAATGCAGTTATGAGCTATCGGTGCAGTTTGAGTCAAAGACCCACCTTAACCCTTGCTCACCATAGTCTCCAGAGCATCCGACTAGATAACGGAGGATAACGGATTTTTTCCGAGTTTCAAATGGATGCAATTTCAACAACATATATATAATTCCCACTTTCGCCCACTTTATGGGTGTTTGGAATGCTTTTTAAAACGAAAAGGAATAAGTGTAGACGTCGCCTCAGCTAGGCCAAATTTGAATTTCAAATTTGGAAGTATCAGGCGGAATAACATGGCCTGCTAAAAAAAAAAACTAAAAGACAAACAGGCTGAAAAAATATGGCGTGTGATCCCCGCCAAAATTAATGTCTTCAATTTCGTTTTACTTTCAAATTCGCCTAAGCCTCCTGACGTTGAAGTTTTTCGGCCCTTGAAGGCTGCTGGTTCTGAAGGTAATTAGATAGACAAAAGAAGTCGTGGGTCCACGTTAAATTTCTTTCACGAAGAAAGGACCACCACTTCCCTTACACTTTGGAGGAGTGGCAAACGACGCTCTTGGTTGTCCCAACGAAGTGGCAGGATAAGAAGCTGCAGTTCTACGTACACTGTATCTCGAAAACAAAGATGGAAAGTTTGTGAGCGCACGATCACATGAAATACTGGTTTCAACACTGGAAGGACTAACTGTTGCAGCGTTCCTGTGGACCTGACTGGACAGTAACGACTCAGCTTGCTGAAGCAAAGAAACAACTTCTTAAAAGTTTCTTCCTTCACTATTTGACCTGTTTTCACTCTCCAAAGATCCATCGTCCGCCATATTGAGATGGAAGGATGGATAAATGATGTTAACGCTGGAAATAAATTAGGTGTTGTGCAACAAGGCTTACGCGGACATACTGGGTTCCAGGATTTGGGGAGACAACGAATTTAGAGACGTTCCGAGTTTGAAAGTAATACGGAATTGAAAAAAAATAATTCTGGCGAGGATCACACGCCATAGACAAAGGGTGTGTTTTTTTTCAGCCCGGGTCGACGAAAGAGAAATTTCTGGCATGCGCATCATCATCGATATTATTTTTGCCTCGGCCACCTTGTGTCGCTGGCCCGTCCAAGTCCCAGTTTACTGCGCGTGAGAAGTATGAATCCTATCGATTCAACATGGCGGAAAATTTCCGAAACGTCAGCCCTGGCTTTAACTCGCCAAGGAACCAGTTCAAGATGCATGCCTGCTTAAGAGGTAACTTGATATCGGACGTACCTCTGTCCTTCCTTCTTTAAGCCCTCGTGCTTGAGGAGACACGAGCATAATTTCAAACTTCACCTAGGAAATCAGAAATACTAATTTTGTTTCAGAAGTCTCTTACCACACATTAACCATAAAAGTGGGTAATTAACATGGAGTTAAGTTCAAACAAGAGAGTATGAGGTAAGAGAGAAAATCATGTGCCCCATGATAAATATTTGAAAACTATTTTTAGATTGCATCCACGCTGCGAAGGGTATTTTTATCTCTTGTGTCCATGACCGCGCGGTCCATTTTCACTGACCAATAAGGTGTGATCCTTGAAATAGCCATGGAGTATGACCGGACAAAGCTAATGATTCGCTCTCTTGCATGATATATTTCCCTGGTTAAAATCTTAGGCCAGTGATTTTACCTGCGTCAAGCTGTGACCCGAGTGGATTGCATGAGCATAAATTTTCCTTTGTGACTTGGAAAACCAGGTTGATAAGATGGTTATAATATCTTTTTGCAATTTTGAAAGCACAGCATGAAGTAAAGCCAACCATACGGTAGTTCAGTTTACTCAGTGATATCACCCAGAGAGACAAGCTTAAGTTTAGTGGCATTTTTTTCATAAAATCAAAACTATTTTTGTTACCATTTTTCATTTATTTGGTTTTCTCGATCTTTTGCTGATTCAACACTCTCTATTAACAAAGCGGTTATAATGGAAGTTTCATCTTCCCAATTAAAACCCGGATATCGATCACATGAACGAGAAAAGAAAATATTGACGCCTGACCTTCTTCCCAAGTTCTTCAGCCATGGCGTTTGTTTCACCTATCATAGGAACCATTTGCAGCAGGTCTTCTTGTAAAAGCATGTCATCTGAAATGGTAAATTAGTAAGTCGAAAGGAAGATATCAAAGTAACAGGTGCTAGCCATAGACATAATTTGCTCTCCTCGGTTCTATTGAGCACCGTCTACAACTCAATCGTCAATACCGCGTGGGTATTGGAGGCGTTTGGAAGTTTGAAATTTAGTCGTATCACGTGCGGACCTCTCCACAAATCATTTGCAAAGGGCTTAAATTCTTGAAGCATCCTTGGGTGTGATTCTATACTCCTTATAACGTAGGGCTTACGTGGAGTTTCCGCAGTCGTTGACGTGTCTAAACTCCCTTACAGTACCCAATGAAAACACAGTTTAACCACGTTCCCAGGGTCCTTGGGAACCATAGTTGCGTGTGCTCGCGTGACCACTTAAGATGGTCAACCGAAGCTTGTCAACCGAAAGATAAAATACTATCAAGAGTAAGAAGAGATTAAAGCATATTCAAACTACGTCGCTTTCGGGCAGCTACGATAACATCATTTGAAGGTAAAACAGGAAACCTGTCCAAAAAAGCTTAACCTGAGGTAAAATCTGATTGCTCAGCCTATATTAATGTCAGTAACGGCATTGATCCAAAGTGGCATGACATAGCCTCTTAGCCAATTTATCGCCGATCAGCTTTGCAGGAGTGAAGGCAAACTCCATCGAAGCCCCGACAAAGTTCTTTTGATAATAGCTATAACACTGGAGTGAGATCGATCCCATGTAAAGTGATTGAGGGCTGTCGTGATTATTACTGCTGTATCAGACACATGACAGAGCAGGGGAGCAGTGGAGAAAACCTCACGAAAAGCGGCCATGATAAAAACCACACCCAACGTAACGTAGACAGGCGATTAACTTTAAATATGTTGTCATGCTAAGCTACTACATAACTCAGACTTACTTTTTGTTTGCCCACCGCTCTTCGCCATATCAAACCCAGAGTTAGCCGCTATTTCCTCCTGTGCCAGGTCATACGTGATTTCGCTCACGTGGACTCCAGCCCCGGCTTTCTTCTTTTTTTCAAGTTCGACAGGATGATGCAAGACATACAAACTACTTGAGCCAAACATCACTCTATTAAAGAAAGTTACATTATAAATTCTTCATTGTTTTGGGAAACGATTGAGCTTTGTTTAATAATGGTGTGTTTTCGGTTTGTGTGAATTAACTGCTCAAGGGAAATCTTGAAAAAGTTTCAATTCAGTACTGCAAGAAGCAAATAGACAGCTGTGCGAAGCAAACTTTCTTGCAGCCTTGGGGACTGAACTGCGAAGAGCGCAGCTCACGATATCGGGCAGAAACAGGAACCCATCAAAATGGACCCTCTATCTTTCATACTGGGTCTTCGAGTCAACCCTATCTCGAGTACAGTTATTGATAGAACGCCTTTCGTGGGGTTTCGACGTTAAAAGCCCAATAAAAGCAGAAGGTATGACAGTGCTATTGGTTTACGTCGTACAACACAACAAACACGCACCACACTGGAATGTTTTCCCGTTTTCCCGTGGAAATATGACACTTTTCGTGGGAAAAAAAGCCGCTCTAAAATACATGTACTCTGGAAAGGGTTGACTCAAGGAATAAGTGTAGATAGAGGCTATATTTGATGGGCTCCTGGCAGAAAGCATAAATAAGGCGTCTCTGCCAGCAGCTACACGTCCATGTTTGATGTCGGTTTGATGCCCCATTTTGACGAGGGAAGAAAACCGGATCACCCGTAGAAAACCCCTCGAGTAAGGTTAAGATCGACTGTAACTGAGCCCACATACAATCGCAGAGGTGGGGGGGGGGGGGGGGGGGCAGATAATGACCACAACGCACGACAGTCTGAATTTCCAAAGCTTACAGCACGGGATATTCGCAGACGGTCATTTAAAGCAGATGAAAAACGGGAAACGCAATGAGTAGCAAAAGTCTTGGGACGCTCACCCTTTTAGGTTGTTGTTGTTGTTTTTTAAAAGTTAGTTTGGGGGGAGGTTTTAATGGAATTTCGACACTTATGCCTAATCCTATGCCTTTATCGAGTGTAATAGGCTGTCACCATCAAGAAATTGCATCCCAACTAAAACGAAGACTAAAGACTTTGAAATGTGATCATCTTCAGTTGAATGAAATGCCAGTACGGAGTAACCGCTGAATACCCTGACACCTTTGTTAGCATTCAGCGGCGTTCTCTGAAGAACGAGTCAAAAAACAATAGACAATGTTCTTATGCAAATAATAAGATGCTGGGTATTGACCATGAGTGTAAGAGGTTATGCTGACGAAAGATGAGCGTTAAGTACTTTTAAGTCTTGAAATTAAGCAAAGAAACAAAACTTTAATTAAGCGGGGCGTAATGTAGAAAGAGTAAAGCCCACTAACTGCTCGATCATAACGACTTCTATGTGAGAGATACTAGAGAGCACGACTCGCTTTTTAGCAACGGTCGGAAAACGAAAGTGAACATTGAGCTCCCTGATACAACACGCCATTCATACCTGTCATTGTGGTGAATTTCTATTTCATCATGAGTTGGTTTACCGTTGATCATTAACTTTGCATCAGGATGAGCAAGGATTGTAATGGAATTTCCTTTATGCATCACTGTAGCGTGATCTACAAGAATGCTGTGAAAGAAAGAGTTGGCACATAATCACTAAACTGATAGCACATGATTTGGTGAACGTGCAGAGCAAATAGTATCACGTGACCTCAATTTTCCCAAAATTGCTTCACGACAAGTTCCGGGAAATCAAGTAAACCCGAGTGCGTTTTTCGTGTTTACGAAGAGACGTTTGTTTCCCAACACTCTACAAATGTATCATATTCAACCACTGACCTCAAACCACTCAAAATAATGTCTGGCTTCGGATCTGCTTTTCTGTTTCCAATCTTCGTTTTCCCTAAAATAGTTATTTTATAATTAACTGGCTTGGTCGTTTTTACTTGTGCCGATTGAAGCAGGGATAAGGTAGCTAGTGTGGAACAAACCCAGTATGAAAATCTCGAAGTTTCATTTGAACCCTATTAATGAAATACTCAAACCCTGCTTTGCAGAGCTCTAAGCTAACTGACATTAGAACACTGAAGTCACTTTTCTGTGAGGTTATTAGCACTGACAATGATACAACCGATTTAAAGTAAGTCTTCATGTAAATATCATAAGCTTAACTTTGTTTTCTGCAGAAGTGGCATTACGTTGACTGCGATTTCGCTCTTGCCTCAATCTTTCATCTTTTTATACTTATTTTTCACGTAGAAGACCTCATTTCGATTGCATTCGAGAATACAATGCAAGCAATTTAACGGCAACAGTAATAGCCCCTAAATACACACAAATGACTGCGACCTACCGAATTTAAAACATAAGAGGAGCTTAAAACATTTCAAGACAGTCTTTCAATACAGCAATATTGCCTCAAAGATGAGATATCGTTTTAATAGATAAGGCAAGCAATATCCTCGC
>NC_090876.1:21512871-21515371 GCF_036669935.1 Montipora foliosa
CTGACAAAACTCCCAAAAAACTAAATCATATAAGTGTAAAAGGTAGAAGAAAAGACGATTGAGGGATGGTCTGCATGGATGGTATCCACTATGCGGGAGGTGGAGTTTTTTTATTTTGCCGAGGAGGTCAAAGAAATGCGCGCGACCAATGGAAGTCCGTTGCTTTCGTCGTTAAACACGAAGAAGTACTATAGAACTTGAAGAGACGTTCTCTTTTTCTTTCCACCATCAATTGTTGCACAAAAACATGATTTTTCCATGGCGCAAAGGTACTGCTCAGTCGTCTCAGTTAGACTGAATCATCTTGTGCAACTTTTTCTACTGAACAGGGAGTTTAAGCAAAGACGACGGCTACGACAATGACATCGCCACCAAGCAAGAATGCGATTGGTTAAAAAAAGGAAAAATCCTCATACTGCAGGTGCGGCACGAATTTCCGTGCATTTCTTTGACGTCAGTACTAAGTCCACAAAACAACAACGTGAAAATCACCAAATTTAAGGCTTTGACGACAACGTGAGCACATAACAATGAACCATTCATTTTCTACTCTTACTTTAAACCCTTCGTGCCCATCCAATTACAGGACAGTTCGCCGTATTGTATATGGTGAACGAGACGGAATAATTGCGAAATACTTGCGATAGCAATAAGTTATATTTTGGTGTGACGTTTTCGTTGACGTTGCCGGAACTTGTCCTTACTTAAACTCCCTAAAGGTGATGTTACACGAGCCGATTGTCAAAGCCGATTTTTAATCCATGTTACACGAGACAACTTTTTGCGTAACTTTGTTGCAGTAACGGTATGTTACACGACACGATTCTTAACGCAACATTACTCGCAACATTTGAACCCAGGCTCCTCCTCGACAAATATGGCGGACACTGTTGACGTCACTGTCGACGTGACTTATTTTGGTTCTCCGTGGAGCATTCTGGGACGATGTTGCGTTAAAAGTCGACGGCGGGGATGTTACACGCACCAACTCCAACAAACTTTGGGCAATAATGTTGCAGGTTTTTGAAAGCGATTCAAAAACATGCGACATATTGAGGCAACGAAGTGTTGCGTTAAAAATTGTCCTGTGCGCCATGTTACACGACACAAGTTTTAACGTAAAAATGTTGCCTTAAAAATCGGCTCGTGTAACATCACCTTAATGCTGAATTGGACACGACGCAACACTGTACCCTCTTCAGAAATTCCAACCATTTGTGGCTCTCCTGGCTCTCCTGGGACCACAATCGGTTGACCGGCCGTCTTCAGCTGGTCCAACAGCCTTTGATTTTCTTCTCTTAATTCCCGAATCAGCTTCTCCGTCGGACTCTCATTGACGACGGCTTTAGTTTTGATGGATTTGGCTCGGTCAGCTAGAAACAAGTGCAAAAGCATCATCAACTATTTGGGTAAACAAAATCAACATTGACGTCAAATGTTTTGGATAAAACACCTTAAGCAAAAGGTCCATATCTTCAATGGTTTCATCCAGCGTCTACGAATGATACCATGGGCTTCCATTCTTTGAAATTGTCGATTTTTGACTCGTCGGGCAGAATAAAGTGATCCAGGCTTTAAACTTAAGACTAAACCGCAAGGTAATTTCCAAAGTTACAAAATACCTCACCAGTTTTCCATCCACTCAAACGAACATTGCCTCTAATGTGTTTCGTTCCTTACATAAAGTTCCTCAACTAAAGTAAACGCATTTTCCCATTTTCTCCTTGAATTGTCGTTTTTTTCCATGGGCTAAAAAATCAGAAGTCACTTGAGCTACCACCAAACTGCAAACTCAAAAGCAGAGTCTATTTATGAAATGACAACTCAGAATGCTTTTACACTGCAATTCTTTCAAATATAGAATCCAAAGCAATTTGTGATGTCATGTCAGAATTGGAGTGTCTTCGGTCATGAAGTTTAAATACAAGTTCAGCCAAGATTGGCGAACCATTAATAATAAAAGCGACATATCGCAATGAAAAAGACAAGGTTATATGAAAAAAAACGTCCGGAAATGAATGAAGCCTATTAGCTTATTAGCATTTACTGCAATTTGCAAACAAGCAGAAGTTTCTGCCGAAAGCTGGCAGTCAAATTGAAAATTGTTCTATGTACTATTGTTTCACAGAGCCATTTAATTTCAATTGTTTTACGAAATTGACGATGAACAGTTGTCTACTGAACCAAGCTTGTCTTTTAAACAAGGCTAGAAGCTACATCAGGCAAAGAACGACGCATATAGACTAGCACCTGCAAAATAAGGTACCATGCAAATAACACTATCGTCTTACCAAACCGCAGGGTGGACAGTGTCTCCTCAAAGTTTATGTCAGCAGGACTCAGAGCAGCAATCTGTTACGAAGGAAATTCAGTTAAAACAGTACTGAATTTGTTTTCCTTTCAATCGTTCGGACAAGATGAAATTCAAAACTAGAGACTAGAACGATGAAACCAGGACCTTGACTTTGTTATGAACAAATCGGTTTGCCTCAAAACACCT
>NC_090876.1:21520371-21522871 GCF_036669935.1 Montipora foliosa
CCGAGACACGGATGCAACAGTGATTGCTTTTTACTTGCAAGTCCCGGAGGGCACTGTTGCCACGCGAAATGACTGCTGCAATAATCGGAAAATCATGGCAATAATGATACCTTGATTAAAGACCCTAATAACTAGTGCTCTTTCAATTCGCCGTGGTCGAAGGATTTCAGAAGATATTATTTAATCCTTTCAAAAGAGCACCAAAAAGGCCTTTCCACGTGTGCTTATCTCCCAGTTGTTCCCACCATGAGGGCCGGAAGTAAAATGTTATCCGAAGTGCTTGTTATTTTAATTCGTTCTGCGCATCAACTTTTATCAGCCAATGAAAAACCTGGAATTTTTAGTTGCGACCAGAGCCCACGTGACCAAAAGAAACGGAGAGCTCTGGGGACCAGAATGTATTTGGACCGAATTATCTTTTTCATTGGGGAGTTTAAGCCACGACGACGCCACAAAGGTGAGCATTATTGGTATAAAAAGTAGAAAACCTTGCCACAAGCATCATTTTCAGTACAGTCCAGTAGGGATCCTTTAAGGTGATTCCTCAGAAAAAAAAGTTGTCGAACGATTTTCTTGAAACTTTCCCTGAATGTTCCCCCACTAATCCCTGTTTGGAGAAATACAATAAAAAAGCTATGTCACCGTGCTTGCTTAAGAGACATAATGGGCCAATCTTACCCCATTGATGCCGGTACTGATACTAATCACGCGCGTTATTTCATCGGCTCACGGTACATTTTGCGGTAGCTAAACGAGAGGGTCTTAAAAGTAACATTTGAAAAAACACCTGATAGGTAGAAAGTCTAGAGCATATGGAACACTGTCTTACATAGTTTATGGAAAAATCACTCAACTTAAACCGACGTCGACTCAAAACGGTTTTTGAGTCGTTGTTTTCAAGATCATAATTTAAATTCCTGGGTAAAGGGCTTTTAGCTATATCTTTTTTTCTCGTTTTAAGGGGGGTAACTTGTACACCAAAATTATGAAATAAAAAATATAGGTCACTGTGCTCGTTTAAGAGTAAAACACCATTGTAGCTGTTTATCTCGATTATCGTAGCCGTGCATACGGAACCCGCGCCCGCAGTGCGCGCGGCAGTCAAAACTGTGGTGTCCTGTCAATCATTTGCCCCTTCACTGGAAACGGTGCACGCGGTGCGTAAAAGACGTTGTTTTCAATCTACCCTATCGAAAGGACGCCATCAAAGTCCCTTTTTGCGAAGTTAACACAAATAAATTCATTATCAAAACAGTTTTGACGTCTTCTTACACTTTATTCGAAAATAATTGACTGAATTCGTCTTAAATTAGTTAGAAAAAGCACAAATAACAGCCAAAGCACGGCAGCTGACGTTTGAATCGCCGCTTGCTGGCAACCCAGTTTTGGCGCCAAAGTTTATTGACAAAAACGTTGCCACAAAATCTTTTAAATGGTTTTCTGGCGCTGAATTGCGAATAATTGAAGTGCCGTCGGATAGCACAGTTTTTCCCGCTCGCTGAATATCAGTGATTGGTCAATTTAAATTTCAGTAGCTCTCGCCGTATGCAAGGAGATCGAAACAACAAAATTTGCCATGTTCTCGGAATGCACGCGCTTATTCGCAAATAATTATGGTCATTCACAACTTCTCTCACGTGTTTTGAGAACTGTTTCAGCGTGTATGATCGACTTACACCATATTTACAATGTTACAAATTTGACCAATTTATAATTATTGACACACCGTATGCGCAGTACTGGATGCGCAGTGCAATACAGAGGAATCACCTTAATAGGCCAAGATCAGTTTGTGCGTGATGGACATGGATGGCTTCATAGCTTTTAAGAGCGGTGTTTGTAATATCTGGCTTAGAATCTGGCTTGCTAGACGACTCCCTTTCTCGCAGCCAGAGACTGAATCGTTAAGGCCGCAGCTCAACGAGGTCACACTGAACAAGCTGTGCAGCCGGGTAGGCAAGGACATCGAAACAACAAAATTCCCTAAATACGACCAATGCATGACCTCAGAGCTCAGCACCACAGCCAGATGGAATAAGCTGGGAATCGATTTTGCTGTGGGAGGAAAACCGTAATGCCCGGTAAAAAAAACCCCAGAGTAAGATTGAGATCGACTGAAACTCAGCCGACATACGAACTTAGGATACGAGCGTAACCACAGGGTCATCATTTCTACCCGTACATAAATCTACATGCAATTGAACGCGTTACCGTAAAAGCCCTTTGCAGGGTGTTGCCTGACTTTAAGCCCTCCTTTCTTGTTACTTGCTGGGTTTAACAGATCTCGCACCTGCAACACAAGGATTAAAACAGGACAATTACATGGACATGACTCTCCTATAGTAAGTAAACTTCGCGTTAAGATTTTTCGATCATCGCCTTGACGATTAGAAAGAAAGACATACGCCTTCATTCTTACACAATAGACTGCACAAACGCTACTTTTCTCAACTCGTCCAACGGATGTCATTTGTCAAACTGAAATGACGTCTGATATGCT
>NC_090876.1:21527871-21562871 GCF_036669935.1 Montipora foliosa
ACAGGGTATTTAGGTGAAATTTTCATTTTACTTACTAGTCACAATCGTCTTCGAAAGTTTAGGGTGCGTCTTATAACCGAGTGCACCTTATAAGTGAATAAATACGGTACATGCATGTATTATTCAAGGCAGTGTGGATGGACATTTGACTGTAATTTGCATTTATCAAGGGAATAAAGCAAAGAAGAAGCACTTTTTCCTACTTATCCAAAGCACCATTAGAAGAATTAAGAGTTTTTCCACATAAGATTTATCACACAAGGGTTTCATGACCTATAATTGGGGCAGGTACAAAAATGTGGCTGGATCAACTCGGATTGCTCACCTCAGATCAAGTGAAAAATAGCAGTTTTGTAAACCAAAACTATTCAATGTTTGCCCTGATTTCACTAAGGTTAGCTTAAAGGATAGGCCTTAAGGGTCTGGGTGATTTCTCTGAGGCCTTATCATTTTTTACATTTAACCAAGCTGAGCGATTCGAGTTGATTATTCATTGGCCTATTCAGAACATTATGAAGGCACCCTTTGAAAGACTGGAACTATAGGGCTGCATTAAATGTTAATTAATATATTGCACCTGGTCTGCATAAGTTCTATTTGCCGGTTCAAGGTAACCATCATCTCGTTCCTTGAAGCCATCATGAGACCAGTAGCTATAATCAAAAGCAAATTTCCTTGGTTCCTGGTCTGGTGCTGCTGGGTCCTTAATGTAGGTACTATTTCCCACCATCTTTATGATAAGCACTGCATTACGAGCTTTCTCGCGAGAATTGTGTTCCATGTCAAGGATGCTAAATATACAGCTTGTATACTGTAATAATAATAATAATAATAATAATAATAATAATAATAATAATAATAATAATACCAACTTTATTCATTCAATACAATGAAAGGGAAAGATACCAGAGGTTATCCCTATACAAAGGTATCTGCCCGGATGTTATTGATCTAGAGTTGATTTTGAAACCCTCAGAGTCAGATTGAGATCGACTTCCCACATATGACCTCCAGGCCAGGGTTGAACTTGAGTCATAGAGGACTCACTGGCAGGTGCGTTTGATAACCACTAAGCCTGGATCCTAGTACTGTAACAAGATTGCAAAGCAATGTGAGATTAGACTTTTCATGAATTAGATGAATGGTACGTCGTAAGCCTTAGGGCTACTACCTGAAAATAGTAGACAGTACGTCGTCCACAGTTGATCTTGGCAACCTTACAAAACTACCACCACAACCATACCCATGACCACGACTTATTGACCACTACCACACAACATTAACACCACCACTAAAAAGTTGACCACAGCCAACCTTCAATCAACAACTTCTAATTGGTTTCCTGTCCCTCACCAGAGAATTTTGCTCCTAAATCAGGAGTCAGGACTATATAGAACAAACAACTCTCCTTCTCAGTCAATGCTTTTTATAGGCTCATAATTTACTTGCTTTAATTTCATACTCATTTTATTCCTCCTCCTTATTACTCAGTAAGGAATATGTTATCACTGGACATTGTCAACATGCACATACTGCATCCCATTCACAATAAAATTAATTTACAGAGACTACCATATTAGAGTTCTGACACTTATAATTATTTGTATTATAATAACAGACATGTCATTGAAACTACTCTTCACTCCATCTGTATAACAGATCGAATCGTCTGGCATCAGACAGAGTAAAATCTTTAGGTGTGACTCTTAGAAGGCAAAGGGCCATGCAGACAAATGAATTAAGTCTATGAGAGATTGTCTTCACGAGATTCAAGGGGAAGTGCAAGCGACAGAACATGGTTCACACACAGACTCTGATTAACCCTGAAACAAAGTTTAGTACGATTGGCCAGGCATTTGTCATTAAATGCCCACTCTGCCTCACATTTTCTGCAAAGACTTGGGACACTGCAATTTTTGAGTGTCTTTGAATCAGCTCTTCCAAATTTAGACACCTGGTGGTATACTGTTGTCAAGTACTTAATCCTTTAATCCACTCAACAGATAGTAATCTCATGCAAACATGCAAATTTATTCACTTCTTAGCCTGTTTAAATTGAACAAAAAGTAAGCCTTAAACTTATATCATACGTTACGACTTTAAGTTGTCACCAAATGAAAACAACGGTTTACAAGTTAATTATTGCCTTTATCAAACACAGATCACACTCTCATTCTATAGTTTAATAATAGACTTGTAATTTCAAGGCGATAATACTTAAGCTTAATTACGCTTATGTAAAAACAGGTGCAAAAACCGGAACGAAACTTCCAGTTTGTAATTTCTACACAAACAGATCATGATGAAGACAATCCTGTCAGTCAATATTAGCTTAACCACGTGAATAAAATAATTTCCCTTTCGTTGGTATATTAAATTATAACAAAGGATATAAATGGTCGAACTCGCACTGCAACCTTGACGTTGTCCGCCATGACTAAACCTAAACCGTCGTTATAGTTTCCAAGGTTACGTTGATACGTCTCCCACGAGAATTGCTAAAATTATCGCTGATATTTGGTAGTCGCTTGAAAGCAAATATATACCTTTATCCATTTACAGGCTATAAAGTGATTTTCACACCAAACAAATTTACCAACTGAGGCCTAAGCGTGTGCAATAATGTTTTCCAGTTCAGTTCGTCGTCAGTGGCTGGCGAGGGGGGTAAAGTGGGGGGCAATAGGCAATGTTTACATGTGTTGCCAAAACATTGATTGATCCTACGTTCATAAATCATTAATACGGTTTTTCTCGGCTAGTGAAATACATTTTAATCGAGCTTTAGAATGCCATGGAAGTCTTATTTTTTTATGCGATCAGTTCGATTTGTCGTGATAGAAAGTAAATAAACAATTTTTTCCACCTACCTCCCACAAAGATTTTAAAGAAACGTCTACCATGGGGAGGGTTAAAAATTACCCTGAACTCCCATCGGTTTCCAGAAATCCAACATGGCGGATGTTTTGCGAAGAGTTCATTCTTCATGTTGGTTTCGGATGTTTTCTCCGTCTTGTTGTAGATTGTGTTGGAATGCACGACATCTGAATACGGTGAAAGGTATAGAAAAAAAAATTTAAATTGAAAATTGTACTTCCAAAATTGTAATCGCTTTGCATGCGTGAATATGGCATCCATAGCTGGTATCTTGCAGCCAAACAAAATTGCTCTCCTGGCCCCAGTTGTTCAAACGATGGATAGCGCTATCCTCCAGATAAATCACTCACTATCCAGTGGATAAGTCATAGCGAAACCAATTGGGCTATCCAATAGATAGTGATTTATCCGGTGGATAGCGTTATAATCCACCTTTTGAACAACTGGGGCCTGTAGGGTAGTTCGGGGCATCCTCATTAGGTGCTCTTGAGGAATTTTTTCCTTAAATGCTAATTATTTTTCCTGTCACTCCGCTCATGTTGGATGTTTGGTGCTGTGCCGGTGAGCTTTAATAATAATTATTAACAAGATTAGTATTAGAATTATTTGGGGACTGGCCAGACCCTTCGTAGGGGGCAAAATAGTAGTCCTTTTTAACTTGTATGTTTTCAGACCACATGATGTTACTCAAGGGAACAGTTTTGTTCACATGTTGTCCAACTTGCTGTATTCTTTGATAATTTGCACTCCCGCTGAGAAGACGGCCATGTTGGTGCCAAAACAATAGAAAAACATAGCTTAAGTTTTGCATAATAATGCAGTCAAATTCCCAAAAGCCTTTTTTGCTAGTGTTCTTTCCACTAACATGGCCGTTGGACGTTAGGTGCAATTAAAGAGTACATGTGCATATGTATGCATAACTTACAAAAAAACTAAAGGAAATTTTTTGTGAGAACATTGCATGGTCTGAAATGGGAAAACGAAATGTACAAGCTGAAAAGGTCTATTACATGATGTAATTATGATTCAGAGACTTTCTTGCCATCTTGACTTTAAGTTTAGATGCACTTGTAGTTACTACAGCTACATGGGATTGTATAACATTAAACAGGGCATTACTAAACACAGGAACAGATTGGAATGGAACGTAACGTAACGGAATATACTGGAATAAACCGGAATATGCTGGAATGAGGCGGAATAAAACCGGAATGAAACGAAATGAATGAGAATGGTACTGGAATATACCGCAACGAACTGGAATGACACCAGATCAAAACAAGAATGAGGTGGAATGACACCTAAATAAATGGGAGTACATAGTGGGATGAACCTGAAAATGCCAAAATTTGGTGTTTTAGTTAGTGCTGGCCTATTTTCGGTTGTCTCTGTCAGGTTTTATTGTGTCACGTGATTCCTTAAGGGAATTGCATGTGTTTTTGCCTTCTGTAACATTTGGAAAACTTCGATCACGAGATAAATTTGCATGACAGGTACATCCGTCGCGAAATGAATAATTATTTGTTGTGAGAGTAATATTTTTTTCGTGATCAATACAGTAGCAAGAGAAACAATATTATTCTAATTGTTTTTGTCTATGGATCTCGGAGTCAGCTTTCACTTTGTGAGTCAGAAAACCCGTAAACATTTTTATTTCATTCTGACAGGTCAATTTTGTATTGACCAATCACAATCAAGTACAGTGAACCACAAACTAATTACTGTTGCTGCTTGCCTGCTTCCCACAACCCAAACGTGATGGAGATAATTATACGGAAATAGATTCGCACAAACGACCAGAAAACTATTTTCTCTTCCCGATTGTTGGCAATAATGCCATCAAACCTGAACGCAGTGTTTCCTTGTTTGAAGAAAGAAGTCGGAAGCACAGGGATTGGTTTGCTTTAGACGTTTAATGTAAAATTTCCAACGAGCATCCCTCCCAGTTTTATATGGGAGTCCCCCCCGACAGAAAAAAGATTGATCGTTGTGAGAACATATGCACATTGTGAGAACATATTGTGACTCGTTCCAAGCCGCATTACTTCCCCTTTAATGTAAATTGTTTTTTTTTCTGTCTGTCTTTCTATTCTGCATTCTCATTCATTCACAGTCTAGAAATTGATAAAAAATTATGTTTTGTTCCCTTGTCATTCGGGTCCACCCACCTCATCAACCTCATTCGGGCATATTCTGGTATATTCCATTCCGTTCCATTCCTGTGTTTAGTAACGCTCCATTGAACATTAGTATACATTAGTGATGGTGCCTATTATTGTTATTGCGCATACGTTCTGCCTATCGCGAGATACTTGGGTTTCCTATCGGTGATGGTTGCTAATTCAGGGATATTTTTGCCCAGTTTAAAACTACATGTATTTGGAGAAAGTAGATCTTAGTAAGTACATGAACTCTTGGTATCCAAAAAAAGAAAATTGGGGGTAACCATGTATTTTTGAGAGATAATTAAGCTTCAATTTGAGAAAGAATGCTATACATTGCTTTTATTTTAGAGCTTTTTACAAATATTTTTCATGAATTGTCTTAGAAAAAATCTGTGGTTACCCCCAATTTTCTTTTTGGATTTCTGTAACACTGGTTAAGAACTACATTTCCTGCATAATCATAAACCCCGGGCAAAAATACCCTTGAATTAGTAGGCAGTGTCCTAATAAAAGTGAGAAACGGGGTGAATTCATGGGAGTCGTGTAGTAATTGAAAGGTTGGAACCTCCACCCTTTGTGTAATTTATTTGTGGCAATTAAAAGCAATCTTAAAGAAATGACTTTACTTCCTGTATGTGAACCCTGTGATCAACATGTATTATTACGTTTCTCTGTACATAGGGTTCTTTTGGGAGCGACTAGGGAAATCCACGAAAGCTAAAGAAACATTGTTGCAAATCAGTAAAACATGTCAATCCTGTTTAAATGTAAAAAAACTCTCAACCAAAGCTGATGTTGCTTTATCAGGCCAAGTTGTCCTGTCAGAAAGGTTTGTTTTATTAATGTCATGTGAAGTGTAATTATTTCAGTTGTCTGCACAACAAAAGGTGATTTGTTGTATTAATAGGACTGGTAATGCAATTTAATGCACTGAACTGGCCATTCCCATTTCAGGTCAAACGAAACAAACAAACAACAACAAAATCTTTTAAGTATCACATCCTGTGGGTAAGACCGATTGGCACCATCCAGACAGTGAAGAGAGACTGCTCTGCACCTGGTCGTGGTGACAGTGTTGACCTTGAACTTGCAGGCATTCTATGATTGTAATGAGGAACAAATACCCAATTAGTAACTTGATTGTTTCAACATTGAAATCAGAGCAACGAAAAAGAGGACACATGCAAGGGGAAAAAACGTGCTTGAAAATGTTGAGTGTTCAATTACACGTACTAGGGCATGATGCATTCTGTCCTATATTATGAAAATAATAATAATAATAATAATAATAATAATAATAATAATAATAATAATTATAATAATAATAATATACAATCCAAGTTTCAAGTTTCAAGTTTATTAAGTCTTCCAGAAAATTACTTACAATGAACACCGCCTGCAAATAGCGAGCTAATCTAGGCAGGCGGTGTTAAGGACATACAAACGCGAATTACTAATTGGAGGCGCTAAAAAAGTCGATTTTGAATACATAATTTGCCAAAAGAGGAAAAAGGTAATAAAAAGTGAAGAAAAATATAATAATTTATGATTGAATTATAATTAAGATGCCTTTTTTATTTCAGAGATAAGAGTGCTAGTGTCAGCATAACTGTCCAGAGTTTCTAAAGTTACAAATAGTAATGCCTGAATTTTCTTTTTGAATATGTGCTTTGGTAGTCTTCGATAGCTTTCGGGAATGCTGTTCCAAATTTTAGCACCAACGATGGAAAAAGAGTTTTTATGATGATTGTGTGATCCTTTACTTTATGGACTGTTTGGTCTTTTTATTTTATTGTTCTCACAGCAATGAAGTGCAAAAACCAAAGAAGTATCAACAACTTCATGTAAGTGGTCACATTATGCCTGTAGACACAAATTATTATTAATTTATTACTCATTTTGAAAGTTCTGCAATTTAATAATAACAGCAATGATAGTAGTCTAGCATTAGTAGAAGTGTAATAGTAAAATCAGTATTAAGAGCTTCTGCCTGAGAGACCGGGGCAGACTTGGAAATGAAGGTCGGCCGATTTCGCTTAAAATTGGTACACAAAGTACTTATGTCGACTTATGTAATATGCCAAAGTTTCAGCTTCAACGACTTTTTTTTTAGCCGAGTTCTGGATATCAGCCCCTCCGGGGTCCCCAGAGGCTGATTTTCAGTAAAATTTTGGCCACTTTTAAATCTACTTTTTAGCAACATGAAATTAATTTCAGGCAAAAACAAAACCATCTTTATAAAGCCCTATCCTTAGGCTTTTATGGGTGAGAACATTAGCTCACGGAAATTTTTCGCTAGCCTGTGGCTGTTATCACAACTTGGTCATATTTGAAGCATATGGGAAGCAACCGGAAATGGCCTGTTTTTCAGACCAAATATTTTCCATGCCCATGTTTTATATCTTGAGGTCTTAGTATCCCTGCAAAGTTCAGCCCTTAGTTTAGTAATATCAAGAAAAAAATACTAAGGTTGAGGCTTTTTACTAAGAAAAAAACTTACGAGAAGATGGCTAACCAGGCCACTTCCGGTTAAAGTTTCAAAAAAGCGTGTCTGCAAAAATCAGCCATTTAATTTTGATTATCTTTTTTCCTTCCAAGTTATGGTTAAAAGAGACTATGAAGTTAATTGTCACCGAAAAGACTTGCCGTTAATAAGAAATTTTTATGTGATTGTTTTAGGACCGATCAGATAGTGGTCCGACAGTGGTTATAAATTTCTTGGAAGAAGTCTTGAAAATTACGGACAATAGAGCCGCTGCAAAAACTCTTTATTTACCTAACAACACATATCTTGCCGGTAAATCACAATGCAAAATTGCATCTTTTTCGTCCAAACTGCAATGTTAAGTTTATCTCCTTTGTTCAACTCGTTCAACGTATCACGTCTGTGGCCCGTAGTAATGAAGCGCTAATTAAATCAGGATATAAGCAAGCTTTGTAGTTCCATTCAGTAGTACTATAACCCACCTGTTTGGGCTTTAATATTTTCTGAAGAAAAAAATACTTATCGGTCTCTTTAAAAGCAACGACAACATCTGTCGTGACACTACTTGAGAATCGTTTTGAACCTTTAAGAAATTTGGAATATAATTAAAGCTAATCATCTAACACAAATTGCAGTCACTCTTCCAGTCTATTTGCAAAGTGTCTGGATAAATTCACTTGCAAAAAACGCTTACCTGGCTTCACTTTTACAGACATGCCCCTTTCCTACAATCCCTTAAAAGTGAGGTAACATTAGAAACTTTAGCCCCAGCGATAAATTGGTCGCAAGTGCGTCGTTGTGAGTTAGATATACACAGGTCGATTAATACCGTACGTGACGAGGTCATTGTAGTTTGTTGGTCATGACTGACTTGGAATTCAGTTGTTTTCTCGTGCAGATTCGTCTCCTTGATATTGCAGAGAATGATTATGATAGAACTTGTATGAGAACCTCAATGGCATGATTTGTTTACTGAATATTTATTCATACCCAGTGCCCCAGTGTAAATGGCTCACGTATTTTGTAAATGATTGATAAGGACGTCCAACACGGTCCGTTTTCGCCGCCAATCCGCTAAATTGCTAGAAGATTACTCACGGGGACTCTTTCCCTTTCTCTATCAGTATTTTTTTTTTTTTTGTTGTTGCTTTCTCAAACAGCACAGATTCATGGTGGCATCCATACTGCATATATATCCAAAGATAGGACAGGGATGGAGTGGGTTATCCTTCCGGCAAGGACTACTGTTTTGGCAACTTGGGAAATAAAATATTTCAGCTTTCTTGGAGCCCTTAAGGACTTAGGGGTTTTTTATGGCACCCGTAGCTGTAGATCACATGAAAAAGTAAGTCTTTATGGACTCACACTGAATTGCTGACCCTTAACTCTGGTTTCGGTAATAAGAAGCAACCTAGGCGGTAATCGCCCTGGAGGGCCATTATGCATGCTGTAGGTCATAAGGTAAGTCGTCTCAAGTCCTAGTGCCCGCTCGTACCTGCTGGAGCTTAAATTGGTTACTTCTCTTCTTTCCTGAACAGGATAATAATCACCTGTGCCCATTTATACATCTGGGCGGAGAGAGGCACTGTTAAAGAAAATTGCGTTCCCAAGACGACATGTCAACGCCCTAGTAACTTGGGGCCCGTTTCCGAAAGTCCCGAAAACTTTTCGGGCCCGAAAAGCCATTTGTGAAACTGCCAAACACTTGTTTTGTTTTAGAAAGCCGGTCTTTTAACGTGTCTTCAAGGTAACAAAAAGAAATATGACTGTGAAGTTTGACGACTTAATTCCTCTCCGTTCATGAGATACAAAGGGAATTGTGACACCCGAAAATGGCGCGTAAAGTTTCGGGACTTTCGAGAAACAGGCCCCTGCAGGACCGCCCGATCCAGAGTCTAGCCCGCTAACGCGCTATGCCAGTTCCTTTTTGTGTAGAATCCGAATGTAATGAGGACTTTAATCTTTCCTAAATCAACAAAATGCATCGGGGAAGAAATAAATGGCCAGCACTTTCAAAAGAAAGTGGACACCTTACCGGCTGCTTTGTTTATTTGCGAAAAAAGAAACTCTCTGCGATCTATTAATTAAAGTAATTAAATCTATTCAGTCTGTAAGCGAATTTGTTTCATTTGAGTCCATTTGAGTGCTTTTGAAAGGCAGAGTAGCGAAAGTCTGGATTTCACAATTTAGTCTCTTGGAAAATCAAAACCATGAGTATACGGTGAACCTTTTGGAAAGAAGTTGACATATGTGGGGCACGAGATAATAAGCCGTCAGAGCCTGCTGTGACTCTCCCATTAGCGACCTTAGATCGAGATTTTAAGCCCTTCTAGTCAAAGTGGGCGCTGCTGGTAATAAACTGACTGCGTCACACAGAGTTGACAATTTTCCTGAATGGAAGTTAATGGCGTCTCAAAAGATGAATTAACGACCAATTGTGATATGTCCACGTTCCCGCCGAAAATTCACCCGTTTGCGTAAATATTCAGTAAACAAATCATGCCATTGAGGTTCTCATACAAGTTCTATCATAATCATTCTCTGCAATATCAAGGAGACGAATCTGCACGAGAAAACAACTGAATTCCAAGTCAGTCATAGCCAACAAACTACAATGACCTCGTCACGTACGGTATTAATCGACCTGTGTATATCTAACTCACAACGACGCACTTGCGACCAATTTATCGCTGGCGCTAGTTTCTAATGTTACCTCACTTTTAAGGGATTGTAGGAAAGGGGCATGTCTGTAAAAGTGAAGCCAGGTAAGCGTTTTTTGTAAGTGAATTTATCTAGACACTTTGCAAATAGACTAGAAGAGTGACTGCAATTTGTGTTCGACTTAGCTTTAATTATATTCCAAATTTCTTAAAGGTTCAAAACGATTCTCAAGTAGTGCCACGACAGATGTTGTGGTTGCATTTAAAGAGATCGATAAGTTCTTTTTTCTTCAGAAAATATTAAAGCCCAAACAGGTGGGTTATAGTACTACTGAATGGAACTACAAAGCTTGCTTATATCCTGATTTAATTAGCGCTTCATTACTACGGGCCACAGACGTGATACGTTGAACGAGTTGAACAAAGGAGATAAACTTAACATTGCAGTTTGGACGAAAAAGATGCAATTTTGCATTGTGATTTACCGGTAAGAGATGTGTTGTTAAGTAAATAAAGAGTTTTCTCAGCGGCTCTGTTGTCCGTAATTTTCAAGACTTCTTCCAAGAAATTTATAACCGCTGTCGGACCACTATCAGATCGGTCCTAAAACAATCACATAAAAATTTCTTATTAACGGCAAGTCTTTTCGGTGACAATTAACTTCAGAGTCTCTTTTAACCATAACTTGGAAGGAAAAAAGATAATCAAAATTAAATAACTGATTTTTGCAGACACGCTTTTTTGAAACTTTAACCGGAAGTGGCCTGGTTAGCCATCTTCTCGTAAGTTTTTTTCTTAGTAAAAAGCCTCAACCTTAGTATTTTTTTCTTGATATTACTAAACTAAGGGCTGAACTTTGCAGGGATACTAAGACCTCAAGATATAAAACATGGGCATGGAAAATATTTGGTCTGAAAAACAGGCCATTTCCGGTTGCTTCCCATATGCTTCAAATATGACCAAGTTGTGATAACAGCCACAGGCTAGCGAAAAATTTCCATGAGCTAATGTTCTCACCCATAAAAGCCTAAGGATAGGGCTTTACAAAGGTGATTTTGTTTTTGCCTGAAATTAATTTCATGTTGCTAAAAAATAGATTTAAAAGTGGCCAAAATTGCACTGAAAATCAGCCTCTGGGGACCCCTGAGGGGCTGATATCCAGAACTCGGCTAAAAAAAGGTCGTTGAAGCTGAAACTTTGGCATATTACATAAGTCGACATAAGTACTTTGTGTACCAATTTTAATCGAAATCGGCCGACCTTCATTTCCAAGTCTGCCCCGGTCTCTCAGGCAGAAGCTCTTAAATGACAATAATAAACCTTTATTTTCACATGATAATGTCAGTGCTCGAAATTAGCAGTAGTCATCCCAGACGACCAGAAAGTGTACCGGGCGGCCAGTTTTTGGTAAAATGAAAAGCCTGGTTGCCAGAAGAAAAAACTACGGACAACCCAGCCAAAAATAGAAAATGAATTACAACAGCAGCCACTCACTTTTCGGTTTTCTGTTGTCAGTATCCGGTAGTGTTGTGAAGTCAACAATAGTGAATTTGCCGTAGCCAAATATTTTCCCGTATTTTGAATATATGTCGCTTTTACAAAAAATTGTCAGATAGGAAAGTGCAAGAGACAATATCACAAAAATGTAGGTGATGCAGATTGAAGAATCAAGTTTGAAAATGCTGAAATTTAAACCCATACTTCCACAAAAAAACCACAGGCGCACACTTAGAACTATGTGATACCCACCTCCAACGCCATATGATTGCTTCTCAACACAACGTACCTTTTTAGCGTGTGTGGTTTCCTAATTGGCCACCAAGCATTATTTTTATCAGGGCAACCAAACTTACGGATTTATTTGCCTGCAGCTTTGGAAACAGGGACAACCTGGATTCTTTTTTAATTTCGAGCACTGTAATGTTTATAATAGCTGAATAGCTTGTGGGGTGGCGTACACAAATGAAATCAAATCAATTGATTTCAGTCATGTATATCAAATCACATGTTGGTTAATTACAAGGAAATGCACATGTACGTAAAAGAATGTCAAGATCACTTTCTCGCAGAGGGTTTTTCAGTTGATATTCCAGAGTCATGCTACGCCATTGTCAAGGTTATAGCAGAATAATTAATATGCAAGAGTTTAAATGATCAGTTATTAATTAAGTTAAACGTAAACATTGCAGAATAACTTTCTTGTTAATATTAAAGGTGCAATACATGTAGCTGAACCACTATAGTACTGTACATGTAAGTATAAGTCTTAGAACACTTTTCTATTAAGAGTTGGCTACTTCACCTTTTATGTTATGCAAATTTGTACATTTAACTTACTATCAGCTTAAAATTGAATTTTTATTTTATAAGTAATAACTTATTATTCCCTTGACCTAATGACAACAGGGTTCATTGAGCCAATCAGGGTCATTTTGGTTGAACTGATTCTACAATGTATTTTGATCTCCATTTGATACAGGTGATGCCATTTTCAGTAATGCAAGGAGGGAAATATGTGGCCCATGTCTTGCTCAAGCGCAAGCCAAGGAAAGCAGTAGTATTTGTGCGAACAAAGGGTGGGTTAATAGTAATGAAAAGGAAAGCAGTTATTAAAATGGATAAATGACAAATTTTTCCAGAAATTTTCTCAAGCTGCCACTATACATTTGGAGGAGAAAGCAGTGTTTCATTGTATCCTTAACAGATGATTGTATTGGGCTAAATGAGTGAATGGTGAACAAACTTTTGAGTCTTGCAACTTCAAGAAGAATTGAAATTACATGGGTTTAATCTCAGAGTTGTTCTTAATTCGTGGAAAACGTGCCATTCCCAATTTAACCAGAAAAATTCTAATTTTGTTATAAAATTATAGTAAAAATCCTAGTATTTTTCTTTTTCTAAAAAATCATATCTTGAACACTGTGCTCAGTGAAGACATTATTTTTATCTTTCACATATGAGGATGTAGTTGTCATCATGGTAACAATCTTAGCCAATAAAAAGGTAGCTTCCCCTTCCTTCTACATGTAAGATACGTTTGTGCTGCAATATCTCTCTACTACATAATAACATGTGTGCTGACATGTGTGCTGACATGTGTGCTGACAGTATCTCGCACTCGAAGATAAAATCCGTATCCCTGCGTGACCATGTAAAATTATCCTCTATATATATACAAGTAATTCTGCTCCAGTTTCTTGATTGCGTAGAAGGTTAGCAATATCAAAGTGCTTTCAGCATGTCAAAACTACTTTGTTACATGTAGATATTGTACAGTAGCTGTGGGTCTTGTGATGTTTCTCCTGTTGGCTGTTTTATTTGCAGTGCTAGTTGAGGAGCTCAAGAGAGAATTGGAAGAATATGGACTGAAATGTTCATCTCCATATAAAGAGGTCAGATATTTCTCCTGGATGTAAAATTGCTTTTACAATGTACACTGCAAAATAGTTTTGTGCAATTAATAATTTTGTATTGTTAATGTTGCAAGACAGGAGCAGGAGTTTTTTACCATGCAGTGGTGGCTCAGTTGGTTGAGCATTGGGCTGCCATGCGGGAGGTCGTGAGTTCCACTCTAGCCGAACCAGCACTCAGGGTCTTAAAATAATTGAGGAGAAAGTGCTGCCTTTGTAATACATCCACAAGTGGTTAAGACTTTCATGTCTTCTTGCATGAGGACTATAAACCATAGGCCCTGCCTCACAACCCTTGAATGTTCACAACCCAGTGGGACGTAAAAGAACCCACACACTATTCATAAAGAGTAGGGCATGGAGCTCCCAGTGTTGTGGTCACGCCTTATTTCATTCATTCATGTGCTGGGTGAGATCGCTGTTAAATGGACTGATAGCGGCTGCCAGCGGCACCTGTTAATTTTATTACCGGTATATGCTGATGTCCGATCTCATCCATATACATGTAGATCCCTTGCTTGTAAAGCGCATTTGAATATATGCCAATAGAAAATGTGCTATATAAATTCATTACCATTGCCATTACCATTACTATTTCCTGGCAGGGAACCATGGCCTTTGACATGATGGAAACTGAGAAAACAGATATTCTTGAAACAGATGCTGCGCATGTGGGGGATACAGGGAAAGTGGACTATGAGCAAAAAATCATGGTGGTGAGCTTGCTACACTGTCTAACAGTCCCTTCAGAGTCTGCTTGAGGCACACAACTTAGCAAAACCAGTCATAGCAGGGACCTTTGACTCTGAGGTTATTGCTACCTACAGTATGATATGCTGCTTTAATAGGAGACTATGATATGCTGCTGTTTTAATTGATACAAAAAGCCAATGTTGACAGAAGGAAAGGGAATTTAAATGAATAAGAAAGTGTTTGTGAGAGAAAGATGGACAACTGTGTTTACTTTATCTTATAGGTTGGAGCCATTTAATAGAGTTTTTAATGGTCATATTTAGGTCTTCATGGTTGCTATTTACTGCCCCTTTAGACTCTCCCCCAACCCTCTCCTATTAAACTATATGCCCAGGAGTTTCCCAGGAGGAGGTCAGTTTAAATGCTGCAACTGAAGATATAATAATGACAGGCATACATTTGAAACACGGATTTGTAATAGACTTTCTGAGCGAAAGTTTATAGTGTTATTATAAAAGCAACTTAACCAATAATAATAATCATCATCATCATCAGCGGAGGGGTTGGCGCAGTGGTAAGATCTCTGCCTTCCAACCCTAGGGTCCCGGGTTCCATTCCCGGTTCTGCCGAGAGTGGAATATTTGGCGACCTTCTTTCCCGCTGAAGTTCACTCAGCTTTCCATCCTTCCGAGGTCGGTAAAATGAGTACCAGCATGCATGGACTGCTTAGAAGCGGCTGCAATTTGCGCCTGTATATGCTTCCAGTCCGCTGGGGGTAAACTGATCATTGTAAAGCGCCTTTGAGACGTTTGTGATAAAGGCGCTATATAAATGCACGACTTTACCTTTTTTTTTTTTTATCATCATCATCATCATCATCATCATCATCGTCATCATCATCACAATGAGTTTAATTTATTCAAGCAAATGAAAGAAAAGAAATTAAAAGAAAACAGTGGCAAATGACACTGAAGAAGTCCAGGTATGAACGGAACTCGAATCTCAAGCTCTGCTCAAGCCGGGGTTTATTTCAGTGCCATAAATCAACAGCAAACGTCAAACGCCAACAGCTCTTTCAAAAGAGAATTTTCATGATATAGCAACAAGAGTTTTGCAGTTTAATACACCTCTGTCTCCATATCGCCTCTGATTTATGCTCTGTAACAATAAGCATTACAACAAGTAGCTGTTCCTACAGTAAAACATGTTTGAAAAGTTAATGTTCAGAATGTTTTCTCCTTGCAGATGACTGAGGTTGAAGTAGGAGCAATGGAGTCTTGTCTTCCCGTGGATCTTATTTTACTCGGTAAGGACACCCACTTATGGCACTCCTTTGTGAACACCTGTCCTTTCACTTGCTTCAGTTCGTTTTTAATAGTATTTTGTGGATAAAACATATTAGCTGCTCTAGAACACAATGACAAGGGTCAAAACCCAAACTGTTCACTTACGCATTCTGTTCTAAATTTCAAGTCCGCCTTTTTTCCTCATTTTTTTGGTTGAGAATTCCTGTTCCCCAACTCGAAATGAACATGCCATTTCTGGAAACAGAATGTAAATGTAAAATTTAGGTGGACGTCAATCAAACGTTTCCATGACAATAGTCCTGTTCTCTTGATGGCAGTTGAATTCGTCATGGAAGCATTTGATTGACGTCTACCTAAATTTTGCTTTCGAAAATATGAAAGAATATCGTTGAGGGGTGGGCGTGACTGATAACTGCTGTAAGATATGGGAATTTGCCTGAAAAATGTCTCATTGAAAAGACTACCAATAACAGAGATTTCACTCGTCTGTTTTAGTGGGTCCGTACAACTAAATTTCTGTCACAGAGTTTGCAAAAACAAACATGTTGTTGAATTAATTTTAGGTGTGTTGGCGAATGGACTTTACGGTGTATAAGCTATTTGAATTCACAAATTCAAGAGGCGAATCGTCGTGGAGGAGAACGACCTTCATAGTCGCTTCATTGTACATTCTGGACCAATGTTGTTCCCATGCATATGGCCTCCTTTTGCACCATCCCCTAGAGCCGGGATGAAAAGACCCTGGGAATTAAGTTAAGTCTATCTCATTCTTTGTTTATTTATTTGCTTTAGTTCAACAGCCAATGACCGGCAAAAGCTTTGCGTTATTTTGTCTGAAGAAGAAACATGCAAAAGTTCATCCCCTTGATGTGGTGCTGCTGTACTCGCACAATGACATGGCATTCTTGAGCCAGGTAAGATAATTTCAGATTCTCTCACGGATACTTCTAGCGACTAATCAGTTGCTATTTAATTACCGGAATTTGTTCAGCGCAGGGCAGACAATCAAGAAGGTAAACTCACAAGTTTAGGTTTGCTTTTGCTTTTGTGTCCGTTTGCCAAGTTCGCATTTTGCTCCTTTGTGTGATTGTTCCAATGCACTTTGGTTTTCAATTACGGCGAGTCTGTGCTTGCTTATTAGGCAGCAGGGATGTCGCAATGGTGAGGGCATTTGCCTCCCACCAATGTGGCCCTGGTTCGATATCCAGACTTCATATGTGGGTTGAGTTTGTTGGTTCTCTACTCTACACAGAGAGGTTTTTTTCCCCAGATACAAGGAAGGGTTACGTTTTTGCAAACGTTGGCCGTGTAGCACTTATATTTCCACAGACTTAACTATTAGAATGTTATGTCATATTAAACCATGTAAGCGTTAGCCCTACTAATATAATGGAAATGGGCCCACACAAGGACAGAGAAAAGCTCTGGCCCGCTCCCGTCTGACCTTGTAACTCAGTCGGTAGAGCAGCGGTGGTCTAACTCGGAGGTCGTGGGTTCAATTCCCACCCTGGTCAGAGTTTTTCTCTGTCCTTGGGTGGGCCCATTTCCATTAGTAGGGCTAAGGCTCACATGGTTTAATATGGGTAGAAAACTGGCACTTCACATTACACTCTAATATTTTTCCCCGGATACTCGGGTTTCTCCCTCTCCTTTCAACTTGGGATTTGATATTGGTTGATTTGATTTTAATTGTGTACAGTCTCCCAAGTTTTTGTCCCAGCGCTAACCACATTCGACACTTGAATAATTAACAATAATTATTATTCACTGAAGTGGACGTGGTTAGTGGGTGATATCGTTGAGCCGCAAAGCGGCGAGATAAATATACACACCGACAATGAGGTGAATAGTTGTTTTAGTGTGTACTAAAACGGTGATATAATAATTAGCACAAAAAGATCATTTTAACTCATTATTCGTGCAACGATTACAGTATTTTCGGGCGCAAATCCCTCGGTCTTGCAAAAGCTGCTTCGTGGCCACTATAGCCGCCTCCACTTCGGTGAACAGTTGTTACTTTAATTATATGGTGGAAAGCGTTGAAGGCGCGCTCTGATTCAGTGACAACTCGAACTCCGAATATCCTTTGCTATTCACCTTCGAGCAACTCGCGCAGGATTTGCGCTTGAAAAAAATGTAACCGTTACAGGAATACGTGAGTTAAAATTATCATTTTTTGCTATATTATCACACTGTTTTAGTACATACAAAAATAACTATCCATCTTAATGTCGGTGCCTAGTGGTGAATATTTAGCTATATTTACCTCGCTGCTTCGCGTCTTAATAATTATCCGCTAACCAGCTCCGCTTTAGTGAATAGTTGTTAACTATTTGCTGGCTGGGAGGTTCGTATAGCGAAAAACTTGAAAATGCGGCCTCTCGCGAGCAGCGTTTGCAAGACCAAGGCACTCGAATCGTTCAGTAATGTTTACTCTTACCCCGCTTGATAATGAATCAGCGATGAATGCAGTAAGCGACTTACAAACTGAACGGATTGATCATGAGGAAAGGTGTTCGAATTAAGAGGGACATTCCGGCAAAATTTGCCGTTGTGTACTTACGTATGCTATTGGTGGTTTTCTCTTTACGTCTTCGTCGACATGTTGGTAGGCGAAAACGAATCATCTCTATATTTTGCTCTTTTTGTTCGTCCACCGGTATTGGTACTGGGCATTACACCATTTACATGTATTGTGCCCTTGGTCACAAGAAATTGCTTGCTTGCGAACCGCGTGTAGACTGACATCAAATATGGTTATTTCAAGTCGCAGATTTTCAAAGACCGGGAAAGAAATGTACTAAAGTTTCCGGCAAATCCACGTGCAGAGCCTTATTTTTTTCAGTGGCGTTCTCCTTGAAGTTGCCATCGTAAATCTTGTTGTTTTCTTGCTGTTGTAGCTTAAAACTCATGTTGATATCAAGAAGTTGCCACCGCCGTCATTTCACAATGTGCCAATGGTGACAGAAGGAATTTCGTCACTTCCTGGAGAATCTCTGGTAAGAACTCTGTGGTACATTAGTTGTGGTTATAGTAGCACTTTTACTCATGGGTAAATAGCGTTGCCCACGGGCAAGGACATTTTTGTGAGTAACCGCTTTCCCTAGACCGAAACTGCCCAAGGGTTATTTCCATGGGTACATTAAAAAGAATAAAAGAACTTCCCATGGCAGTTTCTAAACTAAAAAGTACGGTTTATCTGCTCCCTGGGGTGGCTTGGCTAATCATAAAGCAGAACGTAGCTAATAGGCGAAGAGCCCTAATTATATTAATTATACCCTATTATTTTACCCTGATGGGGTTTTTTTTTTGTATAACCGCATCCCTAAGTGTAACATAAAACCTGAGCCTCCGAAAGGCCCCAAACCCAAGGTGTGTGTAACCACAACTAATGTTTAAAGATTGTGGTCCACAGTTTAGAGCTGGGACGATCTGCGAATAAAAAAAAAAAAGAAAAAAAGGAAGGAAAACTGGAAATAAAAAAAAAGGCAAAGCCGATTGAAAAGACGTTCAAAATCTTCGTTCCCGATGTATTGAATAGACGTTAATAGATCGCGTACAAGGGTTTACGTTTATGCAAACGTTGGCCGTGTAGCACTTATATTTCAACAGAATTAACCATGAAAGGGTGATGTGATGTGCTATTTTCTACCTATCTAAACCATGTGAGCGTTAGCCCTACTGATGGAAATTGTAGCTCATAGCTCAGTCGGCAAAGCAGCGGTGATCTAACCCGAAGGTCGTGGGTTCAATTCCCACCCTGGTCAGAGTTTCTCTCTGTCCTTGTGTGGGCCCATTTCCGTTAGTAGGGCTAACGCTCACATGGTTTACGTGGGTAGAAAATAGCCCTTCACATCACCCGCTCATAGTTAATTCTATTAATAGATCACGGTTTAGTATTGTCTTCGTTCTTTGTTCTTTTTTAAAATAGTAAACATTTAGTAACTCGTTAAGTAAAAGATTCATTTATTAATTAATTGCTTGATTTCCTTACTTTGTTGTGGCTGTTTGTTGTTGTTCTTGTTTTCTGGGTGCAAGTTATGGGCTGAATGATTGAATCCGCATTATTCTTCTTCAAAACCTTTTTCCTTCTGGGGCCTTCAGTGTCGGTTCAGAAGGGATCTTATAGAGGATTTGTCGAGCGAAAACTCTGCTTATTATCTACGTAGATCTAGTGAGTATTTGTGTTAAGCGAAGTTTTGACGTTCAAGTTTTTCAATCCATATAGGTTGTTGCTGGACGACACTTAATAGAACTGCCACCTCCTGCCATCACAGCAACTTTACCGCCAAAGTATCCCCTGTCTAAGGTTTTTCAGCCTCCAGTTCCCGTTCCTGCCAAGGTACTGAGAAAAGGATTGTTATATAGGTGGCGCAATTTGACTTAGCGATGGATGCCAGCTGAGGTAGAAGAAGGTCTTAAGTGAATTTTGAATTCCCTCGAAACTCGACGTTTAATGAAACGAAACCTACCAATGGGCAGAACATCCAAAGGGAGGGAGAGAGAGAAAGAGTGAGAAAGAGTTTGTCCTAGCAACTTCATAAGCGGCTTATTGAATGTGGTGTTGGAGGTTATGCTGTATGTTTACAGCACGAGCTAGCCTGCGAGCAAGGTCTTTCCTCACCCACCCCCTCGAGAGAGCTTGCTGGCAGGCTAAGCACGAGCCAGAAACAATGATTGTTCAAAGAAAGAACTCTAGGCTAGTTACCGGAGAACGTATTTTTCTATTCGCCTTAATTTCTTGGAACGCTCTCTATCGCCCAGCTACTAAGACCAAATGACGTCCAACTTTGATGTGACCAAATGGCGTAGCAAGTTCTTTTCTTTACTGAGAAGCCCTTGTCAGACTGGTTTAGCGTGCAAGAGGTCGCGGGTCCGAACCTAGGTCGGACCAACATTTGTATGTTTCGTTTAACCGTTCTCCGCTCTTCCAAGGCAACGCATTTTGCAAGCAGCATGGTGTCGTTACCCTTGCGTAGTTAGTCGGCTAACCGTTTGTCACCTTTATCACTCCACGTTTTGGCTCACAAGTTACTTGTCAAATCACTCCTAGTACTTCTGTGGTGGTAACGACTTATATGATAAGGCACACATCACCTGCTTATTTTCAGTATTACCCACCCCACCCTCTCTGTTTACCTTCCACTCCTCTCGTCTTTGCCTCATTCAACCGTTTCCAACTATTCTCTAAGTAAGGCTTTATCCCGAAATTAAAGAACGTGTTGAAAACCTTAAAATGGTGCTAATCTCTGAATGCGCTGTTTTCCTTTTTGCTAGCAATCAGAGCGACATAGACTCAAGGACCGCGTGAGAATCTATGTCCGCGGAGGGGCTGGAGGCCAGGGATCATCTTACTTCGGTGGATTCGGAGGGAATGGGGGAGACGTTGTCGTTCAGTGCTTCCCAAACGCCACACTCGATCACTTCTCCGTCAAAGAAAATAGACGGATTTTAGCTGAACATGGCACTTATTTTTCGTGAGTCTTACAGTGCAGTAGATCATTTTGCAGCGGTTTTACGTCCATGTCCGACGGTTTCATTCACTTAGAGTTTGCTATCGGAAACGCATTACAACGTTTCTTCAATTCATTGTGCAAAGATTTCTTTTAACTAGAACACAATATATAGATTTGGCAATTTGTACGGGCGGGCGGACGTGCGCTGACGTCATAAGCAAAATTTCTCGCATGGATAGATTTCCCAAAAAGATCTTACCCATGGTGCTCCGCTGGCGCGCTTCGCGCGCCTGAGCTCCGCTTGTGCTGGTGCTAGCAAACTTCTCATACGTTAAAAAAAAAAGAAAGAAAAAGATTTAGCGGGACACATGGGTGGATTGACCAGGATCTTGCCAATTATAATATCCATTACTATTTAGACTAACAAGATAAGCTCTAGGTAAGTCCATTTTTTAAAACTTTTTCACAGAGTAGCAATCACAACAACTAAAAGGTTAACCGGATTTAAGTTTAAACCAAGTGGTGACTCGCGCATAACATCTGGTGGTAAATTAAGAACTTGTGCACTTTCGCAAAGTACTTTCGATACAGTCTGTATGAAAATGTGGTGATTAGTATGACCTTGCAGTTGTTTATCCTCGACCCCACATTTCCTCTCTAATGATTGTCATTTGTTTTTCTGTTTGGTGATCTGCTGTTTTCCTCATGTTTTTGTACAATGGAACTTGTTAGTTTCAGTTTTTCCAGGATTATATTTCTTCGTATGAAAGAAATCTCTCTACGTGAGCTTTTATTTGACGTTGTTTCTTTTTTATTTCTCTTTCTGACACTTGCAATGGGTCAAATTTTGTTGGAACTAAATTGTTTTTCTTAAAAAGGGGGAAACGAGGCATGAGGCGGAAAGGAATGCGAGGTTGTGACACAGTTATCCCAGTTCCCATTGGTACCACTGTGTCAACAGATGACGGTCAAATCATTGGGGATCTTGACGAAGTGGGATCCAGGCTTTTGGTGGCTAGAGGTGGTCGGGGTGGTTGTCCTGACACAGAAGACTGGAACGGAGAGAAGGGCGAGAGAAGAATAATTAGACTGGAAATGAGACTGATCGCCGACATTGCCCTTGTTGGGTGAGCTTTCTTCTTAATATCTCATGTTTTTTCGCCACTCTTGAATCATGAAAGGCCGCAAAGACGGTAGAAGATCACAGCTTTCACTCTATCCCGTGCTAAACTCATCTCGTTCAAGGGCGTCTCCTAATAGCTCGAGGAAAAGGGAACCCGGGAGCGAGATTATTCAAATGCGGTGGTGAAACCTGCTTTTGACGGGTCGGGGTGGCTATTGTCTTTCAGAGGATGAACCAGAGTTACTAAGTGAGTCTTGTATAGATTTATCCCAATTTGTTGGTAAAGTAAACCTCAGACTCGGATATTTTAGTTTTGTTACCGGGGCCAGATTGAAATCGTAATCAATCATCTCCAACACACGCATGACTCACCATGTTTGTTTGTTTGTTCTTTGTTTTTGTTGTTGTTTTTTTTTTCAATATCTAGATTTCCCAATGCAGGCAAATCGAGTCTCCTCAGGGCCATCACCAGAGCCACTCCAAAGGCAGCGGATTACGCATGTAAGGCATCAGACAGTGCTTGCAATGCCCACGTCAACGATAACAAGAACGTCACGTCAAAATAAACATTTGCGCCTTCGTAACCATTTTGCAAATAGAGTGCTTTAATAGGCTAAATTCGAATTGTGCGGCAACTAAAGAACAGAGTCGAGATTTAGGGGAATAATTTGCATTTTCCTTTGTTTTGTACAAGACAGAATGCTAATTATTCCCCTTTTCCTTTGTTTTGTACAAAACAAAATGCTAATTATTCCCCTGAACCTCGACTCTGTTCTTTAGTTGCTGCACAAGAGGCCTCTTTCGATATATTAAAATCCAGCTTGGAAGAGAGGTTTCGAGGACAAAGACAAAGGAAAGTGGGTGATATGCTAATATGTTTCACATTCATTGCAACTTGTTTCTATTGTTTTTGTCCTTTCTGCCTCACTATCAAGCTGAATTGATATTTCGAAAATGGCCTATTCGAAAGTAGCCTATTCAAATGCACGGCAATGTTTTTCACCGAAGCAAGAGAAATCGTTGTTAAAATAAAGTGGTTTCATTCCCTGGAGAATTAGTTTACGAGACAATCATGGCCACCACAAAGTCGTATGAAAAATGTTCTACCATTTACCATCTCTGCTATCTGAGCTATGAAGCCATCTTGGAGCTGGGGCCCGTTTCTCGAAATCGGGCCTCGACGGTGCCCAAAACACACCATTTTTTCGAGAAGATAACCAATCAAATTTGTCGATTAAATTATGCGCAACTTATTTGTGAACCCGTACAAAGCGAAAACAAAAGATTGTGCACTGTCAATGTCAATAGACCATATTCGTATTCTCAGTATTGGACTGGAACTAGCTTGCAATGGAGGCTAATGTGGGGAAATATATCAAAAAGTATTTGCATTTGAAAATATTCCACCGCATTAGCCTCCATTGCAAGCTAGTTCCAGTCCAATACTGAGAATGCAAATATGGTCAATTAAATATCGATTACGACAACATTGGAGGTTTGAAGGTTTCATGATCAGTCCCTCTATCAACTATGGCCGAAATAAAGTCAGGATTTTTCAAGTCAATTGGTCAGACGGTTTCATTCACACCGTATTCTTCATTCTTTATTCTTTGAACGTCAAACACATCAACTTTGTCTTTCCTAGTAAATTTGTATGTAATCCAGTCTAATTTTCTTCTCTTCAGTTACGACCATGCGTCCCAACATTGGAGTGGTGGAATATCCGGATCATTCACAGGTATGATTTGCGCAGTATCCTAAACAACGTCATATTGTGAGATTGAAAGTTTTCTCTCTTTAACGTAAACCTCATAGGCATTTAAGAGATTTGAGAGTCTGCCAGTCAAATCTTTCCAAATGATAAAATAACCACCTTAAGAAAGATTTGCGTGCTGATGTTTCGCTGGAGCGTTAGCTTTCAACAGCCTTTCGTCTATTTGCCCGCGGCTGACGAAGCTTAAGTGCTAACGCACGAAGTGCTAGCTTACAAATCTCACTTTTATTTCTCGTTACATGAAACGAAATTTGTCTTTTCCCGCTTTCTTTTCTCCACATAACTCATCTACTGTATGATATGAATTGTCCGTTACCTTGCAGGTCAGCGTGGCTGATCTCCCTGGCTTGATAGAAGGAGCTTCAGTTAATAGAGGCCTGGGGCATAGCTTTCTTAAGCATACTCAAAAAGCCAGTGCGCTGGCCCTTGTGGTATGTCGTTTTTTTACCTTTTTGATGTTCCTGATTTATTGCAAATTTCAAATGCAGTCAATGTTGACACAGTTCGTGCGTGTAGGTTGAAGTTGACGAAACACCTCATTTCGGGGCCGCGTTTTTGATCTTCTATGAAGCACAGCGATGAAGTTGTAGATTGGAAAATAGAAGTTGTTCACGAGAATAGACCTCTTGACAGTTGTGTGCTTGGTAACCTGGCCTTTAAATGAAAGTGAGGCTGGTGTTGACCTTATTATGATACAGACCTCCTTCCTTTTCTTATGTTAATTATGTTGTTGTCATGCTAATTAGTAAGAATTTACATAAAGAAAGGCAATGAGGTTTCTATCAAAACAAGGTCAACTTCAGCCTCACTTTCATTCATAGGCCAGGTAACTAAGCACACAACTGAAAAAGGGACTATTGGAACATATTGGGTGTTTTGAGAACAGCAACATTGATACGTGAGGAAGCATAAATCCGTCGTCCAAAAAATTACCAGTTGTTGGCTTTTCAGTTGTGTAAAATATAAAAATGCTATAATTCATTGATGTCGTAAAAATAACCCATTCACCGATATCGTTTTCTATTTACTTGGTTGGGACAAAACTGAAGTTTTCAGGTAGCCTTGTGCGCCTTTCATAACCTTGTTTTTTTCAGTCGACAATTTCGTCTTTCTCTGCCGCTACTTTAATGGAAATGGTTAACGGTTCCACTGTGATGAAATATGAAATTAAAGGGGCTTTGTCACGAAATTTAGCCAAATTCAGAAACTGGTAACTGACAACAAGATAGGAAAAGGTAAGGGAACGGATCTCTATGCCTCATCATAGTTTTTTAAAATCTATTTTTAGTTTCGCAAAGCCATTCCCAATGCCGGGCATATTTAAGTTATGTTTAAAAAACGAGCAGCAGTGTTTTATCAGGCTTAAAAACACGAAGCGTAGCCAAGTGTGTTTTTAGACCCGATAAAACACGTGCTGCGAGTTTTTTGAACGGCTTCCAAAACATTCCACAAAAAGTGTGTCTCTCTGGACTTAGAACAATGGTTCCAACTGTGAGAGGAGAATCTTAGCATACAAGAAAAACAAGCTATGCGTTATTAGTAGAATTCTACTAGTATACTAATGCGAATGCTGTAATCTGATTGGCTGAGCCATTGAACACTATCAGCCATTAGTGTGCAGTGGCTGGAGGTCGTCTTGGAAATAACGACGTTTTTTTGGGTTTTCCAGAGTTTTGGAGGAAAATTTGGATGCAAATAGTAATTAAATTTCTGAGAAGTCTAAACGAAGGACATTTACGGATTCTTGACTTTCAAAAAAGTTGAAATTATTGAAAAAGCTGATGCGCTCGCGCGCACAACTTAGATATTAAATTGCAATTCAATCCGAGCGATCTTTTGAGGCGCAAAGTTTAATAATACGTCAAGAAACAATTGAAAATCTCATAACGTCATTATAAGTGAACAATCATAATTTATTGATCACCGGAAATAAATTTTAGTTAATCGCTTTGTCCTATGTCCAGTGATTTTCGCGTGCAACCTCATGTGAGCTGAACTTACGATCTCTTCTTTGTTTTTTTTTGGCCAATCACATGGCACTCTGTAATGTCCAATAGCTTGCATTACCACGTGCACCATCACTCTGCTTTTTTTTCACGGCCGAGCACAATATATCTTGAAGTTTTCTTTTCAAATTCGCTCCCATCACTCCCTTTTTGCTTAATTTTATTTTATTGGACATAGGAACCCTTCTTTAGTGCCTTGTCAGGTATCAATCATTTTACATATATAACTTATAAATTAGTTAAAAGCAGTATTACTGTATGCAAGTTACCTGTAGTCACAATCGATTTCTGCGTCATCACATTAATGTCCCTTTCAGTTGAAAGTTTCAACTCAAGGCAATGATATGACATCTCAGTTAAATTTTGCACTTATTCTCTTAAGTCAGTGGTGTATTTTCAATAAAAATTGGGAATGAGGATGAAGTGCTCCGCTCGTCACACTTTTGCCTCCATAGACTCGATACTTTGTACTCCTGTACATATAGGTTAGTTGGGGCCCTAGGGAGGCCCAAGATTGCACACTCACGCCGACCCTATATCGGGCTGTGCACCTTCCATATTTACCCAGGAATGGTCACAGTCGGCCCGGTGTGTGTACCGCCGTGGTGGTAGGTTTTTCTTTAGCTCCCAAAATCCAGAAGTACATGGGGCTGCCCTTTTAAGTTTCAGTGGAGCACTTCGTCTCCCATTTCCCCTTTTGAGCCACACCAAGTTCTTGTTTTTGTTTATGGTAAGTATAATAATTTTGGGTCCCCAGCCATGAGGAAGTTGATTAAGCGTAGCTAAAATTAGATTTAAAAAAAAACTATCTTTGGAAGAGGCCCATGTATGGGGGATCCATTCTCTTACCTTATCCTCTCTTGCTGGCAACCAGATCAAGCGAAACGTAAAAGAATAACTTCTTAAAACATTGGAGGAAGGTTTGAATAAAATAGAACATAGAAAAGGAGGCAGGAATGGGAGAAATTGAAGAAGATTAAGAAAGATTGCAATTAGGATTTTTGAAAACTGTTCAGCATAACAGGTTTTCAATCTGTGATGTTTGCAACTTAAATTATGTACTGATGCTCAACAGACATTTTTTTGTCACGAAGCTTTAATTTTGTTTTTTTATGTATACGAGTGTCACCACAACATTATATAATTTACAAATTCCAGATTTTGGAAAAAATAATTTTTTTGTTCTTTACTCTAAACTTTGACTTCCTAGCCACATTCCACAAGGCTCACATATTAATACTTTTGATAGACGTTCTTTACATAAGTGCATGTGGGCTCGTCTAGTAATTCCAGCCTCCAAAGTTCTCCCAACGAACGCAGTTCATAATCAATGATTATTCCTCATCATGTTAAAATAAATGGCTATTATTGGCAATGTAGGTCATTTCTCAACCTCACTTACCTCATCTGCACATTAAAGCATGATCTTGATTCAATAAGAGCGTTGCTTTTTTAACGCCTGAGCAAGTAAACTGGTTTCTTTTTTTAAAAATAATCTTGTTAACTTTCTAATGCATTGTAGGTTGATATCGATGGATTCCATTTGTCGGACAAATTTCCAGCAAGAACCGCTTTTCAGAACGTGTTCATTTTGCTAAAGGTATTTCATAGTATGCTTATATCGCGCCATGGCGACTATGTCGGCGTCGCAAATCAGTTCTCCGAGAATTTAACTCTGTTCCCCGCGGAGTTGTTTTCTTTCCTTTCGTTAAAAAACGCTCACTCAGCTATCACATGTGGAGAGAGAATAAGCTTTATTGGTTTGTTGAATTCAGTCATTCATGTTCTCAACGTCTAGACCTTCCAGTGACATTTCTTGCTTTACGCAGTACCTCCTTGGTTCTTTTTTTGCGATTTTTTTAAAATGATTGTCGTTTCATTCAGGGAGAATTACAAAGTCTGAGAAATTCGGATGAGAGACACTATTGTTGTTTATTGCCGAACAAAAATATCGATTTTTTTGTATCACGTTGCACGCCATCGCACATTCAGCAGATAGTCAGCGTCTTTTGCAAAAAATTGTAGTCGCAGTTTATCTATAAACCCTCTGTCAGTTGGCCCATGATACTGGAAACGCGCTATCCTATCCTATACTCTATTCTACTTTTATGATAGGTTCTTGGCATTTTCATGCGGCAGGCTGCTGGCACTACAAGCTTTCCGTCTAACAGACTTACTCAGTTAAACTACCTTCCGCTATCGGCAAGCTGGCCATGTAAATGATAGTTGACGGTAGTTGGAGAAAAAGAAACTCTCGAACTATCATCGACCATCTTGCACCGTTTGACCGGCAGGGCTCAAAGCTAAACTCGTTATGCTCACAAATGTATGTTTTGCAATAGGCCATTTCCGAGTTCATGTCTGCCTTCTCTTCAAAGCGAGTCTAAGTGCGAAGTTTTTGTTATGAAAATTAGTTTTCATTCATATGTAAAGTAGAACTTCGCACTTTGACTCGCTTTGAAGAGGAGGAAGACACGAACTCGGAAATGGCCTATGAAATTGAATTTTTAAAGTGGCTGAATTGGACTCGAGAATCTTTATTCTTAGGAGCTTGTTTTATACGACAAGGAGCTGATACATAGGCCAAAGATGCTGGTTATAACAAAACTCGACAAAAAAGGTGCGACGAGTAGATTTCAGGAACTGCGACAGAAGTTACATTCTATGCAACATGGTAAGTCGATCTCTTAGGATCATGATTATGACGACGTTTCAAATGATTTTTTACAACCGAACACGTTTGCTCTTCCATGATGTTTAGTGACGGAAAGGAAACGTGGAGTAACCAGCGGTTAGCCTTTCGGAACAAAGCAAAAAAGCAATCAAACTCTTGCAGTTGTGGCGCCTAGTTCTGGAGAAATTGGTTGACGACCTGCGCCGTCGTTACCAGACCAACCCTGTTTCGCGATTAGAGAATGAAGAGTGCACGTGTGGATCTAAATCAACATCGTGCCCTTCGATTCCCGTCAGCTTTTCAGAGGAAGCAGGAGTCGGAGGGTACTCTCATAATATGAGGGGCTGCTCATTAACAATTAGACCCGGCGGATGATGAAACAGACCCTCGACCGTTCTTTGTACATAAAATTCCCAAGCATCATCGGGTCTAAGGGTGAGTTCGATTGACCGTATTCCGGAAAATGAATACGTGGAAAAGAAGGTAGAAATCCCTCGTTTTTACGGAGATTCACATTAAAATTGTCAAACACCTGCGAAAATGCTATTTTAAACACATCTTTATTATCCTTGCTGCTTCAAAACGCCAGACATACCGTTTTAAATCACCACCCATGTGTTTCTATTCCGGAATAGGCCTTTTGCAACAATTCGCCACGTGAACTTTTTTTCATAAACACGATAATTCTGCTGGTTCCATGAAATTATTTTTCCAGAAATCAAAAGAGCAGCTCAAAATATGCTACCATGCCGATTTTCTTAAGTATATCGTTTAAACTGGTGTTGTTACAGTTGAAAGAATTCAGAAGGATTTGTATGGGAAAAGGACGCTTTGCCACCCAGTCACGCTTCAATGATTTTCATACAAATCCTTGTATTTTCGTAGTTTTCAAACAGCTTTAAAATTCTTCCTTCGATGAAAGTGTGAAAATTTCCACCCTTGCACATTTATTCTCTCTTATATGACCCATGGTAAAGGTAGGAATCTGAGCTCTGTTTGTGGCACGTAATTATGAAAAATTACACTGGAGGGCAAAAGCTTTTCGTTCGTAAACAAAAGTATGGAATTTTCGAGTGTTTAAATGGTCACCCAATCTTTACTTTAAGTGGTATTTCTCTGAAAATCTGTATTCCGGCTAAAACAATCGCGATAATAATTTACACTTATATAGCGTAAGTGACCTTGTATAGTGACCTGAAACTCACAGCCATTGACACAGACAGCTGGGAGGCGCTTGCACTTGATCGCGATGGCTGGCGCCACGCCAGCCATGTCGGTCCAATGTCTTTATGTTGCGAATTGTCGAAGCTAATGCATTCCAGAGATTAAGTGCAGCTGACTGAAATGCACCATCGCCGAGGGTTGGACGGTCTTAATACTAGGTAACTAGTAATAAAGACTCGTTTGACCTAAGAAAATACCTGCTTTGCTTTCTGACGCAAATTAAATCAATCAAATAATTAGGAGCTAAACCAAATAAGCGCTTAAATGTCAAAAGTAGAATCTTAAACTTTATACAATAACTAATCGGGAACCAATGAAGGCGGAAACATGACAGAATCTTGGTGTTCCCATGACCAACCGAGCTGCGGCATTCTGTATCCGTTGGAGTTTCACGATATGTGAATTCGAGAGGCCATATAGTAGACTGTTACAATAATCTACTCTACTGGTTATAAAAGCATGAACTAGTGATTCGGTGACTGGGCGACTTAAATATTTTCTAATTCTGCGTATGTTATAAAGGTAATAGACAGCGGATGAGCAGGTTCCTAAGTTTCGAACTTCGACGCGTTCCAATCAGAAGAAATTCTGTCTTATCCGAATTCAGTTTTAACTTATCCGAATGCATCCATTGACTGATATCAGCAATACATGACTTCCATCGGTCTAAACGAATTTACCAAGTCCGAACTTTAGTTCACCAATGATCAGTCATGTCATGTGACCAGTTTGTTGCAAATGGCCTATAGGGTCAATCGAACGCACCCTAAGCGTGGGCTCTTTTTTGAAAATACGGGTCGCTAAAACTGTTATATGTTTTGCAGGAACACTCCTTCCCATTTTGGAAGAAATACGAACGAGCAGTCCTATTGTGCAAGAAAACACAAATTTGATGGCTTTAGCCGACGAACTTAGTAGAACTCGTTTTGACTCAGTGATACCTGTTTCCGCTGTCACATCGTTTGGTTTGGAAGACTTGCGGGACAAAGTAAAAACTGTCCTAAGAATGGGATGATGTTAGAAAAAGAAAATAAATTCAACGTCAGAGATAAAATTGTATGTGTTTTTCCCTTTCTTCAGTGTCGTGGACTGAGATACAATGTTTTGTAAGTATTAGGTCATAACCGTATCTGAAGTCCGAGGTACTGGGTAATGTGCAGTGAACTCTTAGGCTGCGTGGCTGGCGGGATATTTAATCGCGGGATTATTTCAACATGCGTGAGTGAATCGATGGTTGCTCCCAGTGTTGTGTTTTGGCAGCGAGTGCGATCGGATGCGAAGCTATGAAAGCCATAACTTTTTTTTAATGTAATATTTATTCTTTTGGTCTTGAAGTTTTGTCTTGTTGTGTGGTTTGGTCGTTATGCAGTGAGGTTTTGTTATTATGTGACGAGGTTTGATGGTTACGTGTTGTGTTTCCATCATGATATGTTGAGGTCGTCTTTTGACGTGCTGTGTTTACATTTTATTTGTTGAGGTTCTTTTATGACGTCGAGTTTCTCCCTTTATGTGATTATAAGCACAACACGTCAAAAGAAGACCTCAATGCAACACATTTGTGATGGAAACATCAAAACTCCTCATATAATCAGTGCCTCACTCTCGGGTTTTAGTATACCGCGTTAACCAGCGGTAACACGTTACGAAGATTATCGAGGTAAAAAGAAATCTCACGCAATTCATTGGCGGGAAATTTAATCACAACTTCATCAGCATCGTGATTGGCTCTCGTACCACGTTAAATGTCATTGGCGCTTCGTCTAATCTTTTTGACGTATCCATGGAAATTTACCACGGGAAATTTACCTTGGGAAATATCGGTCACTCACACTAAATACAGTTTCCCGTGGTAAAAGGGTCATTTACCACGGTAAAAGTGCTCCTTGTAACCACACCTAATATTTCACAGTGGTCAACTCTACTGTATTTGCATAATCTAACGACACGTGATGTCACGCAATACACTACATAAGAAGCATTTCATGAGATATTAAGGAAATACTTTGTCAGAGGCAATCACAATCGGTATCAAGACAGCATTCTTTTCCATGTAAACTGCTGTTTGTTTTATTTGTCTAGAGGACTCTGATGTGATGAAACTCGCATTTAGTCGCTTTCATCCTCTTGTTCCTCCTCTTGTGTGGGGATTGGAAGTGGCTCAAACATCCTGGCCCCAGTTGTTCAAACGATGGATAGCGCTATTCGCCGGATAAATCACTATCCAGTGGATAAGTCATAGTGAAACCAATTGCGCTATCCAATAGATAGTGATTTATCCGGTGGATAGCGTTATCCACCTATTAAACAACTGGGACCTGTTCAATAAAAATTTTCGTCTCTCCACAGCCGCGTCTGTGTCCTCTTCAACATCCATAGAATCTTCCTCCATAAAACGAGGCGGGTTTTCATGACGTCTTTATGCACGTTGTGGTGCTTTAGACGTTCAAACCAGTGGAGATAGTACAAGTACAGCCCTTCGCAACTTTCTTCTGTAAACTGGTAACAGGGCATTGAAAGCTTTGGCCTCAGCTATCGTTTCAGAGACCCCCTGCTCCAAGAACGTGTTGACTTTTTTGTCATATGTTAACTCAGTGACTGTTCCACGTCTTGGAGCAGACTTTCCCAGTAATTTTTGTAATCCGAGTCACAGTCGCTAAAGCCTTCATCCTCAGACTCAGTAACCATGTACGAATCAGAGTCTTCTTCTTCCTCTTCCCCCTCGTCTTGGTTTAGCTCCTTGCCTTCACTTCTCTCATGCGAGGGAGCATAGGGTGGTACTTCCTGAAATCCGTCCGCCATTGTTGTGCCTCCCACAGTTTCCTGGTCTGCGCGTTTCCAACAACATCGCCTCTCGTGGCTGTCTCTGTTGTAAGCTCGACTAAACCGTTTGTGGCAGTAGCGGCAGAAATGAGCCAAATATGTATATATCAAAGTCGATTATCGTGCTAAAAACGTAAGAAAAATCCTTTTCCACCGAATGATATTGCTTTACGTTAGTTTAAATATAGTCTTCTCAAATAGAAGACTAAGAGTAGTGGGACAAGAATTTCATATCCTCAATTTCTAATACTTTATAATTGTATTGGTTGTCTCTCGATAAACGAGGAAGACTTTACGTTGCGCTCCAAAACTAATTAAGTAAAATAATGTCAACGGTGTGAACGCATGTGACTGCGTAGTCCAAATGCGGAGGCACAGAGTCGATTGCAGATTTTGCATGGAATCCCTTCTGTTGGTAGGGTCGATGACGAAGCTCTGTGTCGACGCTCACGGGCTGCTGCAAGGCGTTGTCGGCGGTCTTTTTCAAAGTTGTTAGCGGCACTTCTTATTGTCACTCGCCAGCCCGATCTGTCCGCTGCAGATGTTTCCAGTTCCTTGGGAGGAACACCTGCCCATTTGAGGTTGGTTTTCAAATTGTCCTTGTACCTCTTCTTTGGGCGGCCCTGTTTACGGTGGCCCGACACCAACTCACCATAGAAGAGCTGGCGTGGGATCCGAGTTCCATCCATCCGGATCACGTGGCCAGTTCAGCGTAGTTGTGCCTGAAGGATTTTAGCTTCAATGCTGGTAGAATTGGCTCTGTCAAGGACTTCTTGATTTGTGATCCGATCCTGCCACCGTATCCGCATAATTGATCGTAATGATCGTGTGTGGAACTGTTCCAGCTGTTTAACGTGTCTGCGGTACAGAGTCCATGTTTCACAGCCGTAGAGCAGTGAAGAAATAACTACAGCATTGTAAACTTTGAGCTTAGTTGCAAGGCGAAGGCCTTTGTGCTGTAGGACCTTGGTGCGGAGTCTGCCAAGTGCCTGGTTTGCTTTCTGTATCCTGGTTGTGATTTCTTTATCCAAAGAGCCATCATTGGAGATGATGCTGCCCAGGTATCTAAACGACTCGACGTTCTTCAGTTGTGTGTCGTCGATAGTGATAGAAGGTTGCTGAGGAGAGCTTACAAGCGCAGGCTGAAGGAGAACCTCGGTCTTACTGAGACTGATTGTCAGGCCGAACAACGTTGCAGCTTCCGAGAACTTGTCAGTGATTACTTGCAGATGGTTTTCCTTATGGGCCATCAAGGCACAATCATCAGCGAACAGCGCCTCAATTAGGAGTCTCTCTAGTGTCTTCGTTCTCGCTGAGAGGCGTCTCAGATCAAACAGTGAACCGTTCAAGCGGTATCTGATGTAAATACCAAATTCCAGGTCTTTAGTAGCGTGAAGTAACACCTGGGTAAAGAAACAAACACTAAACTGGGTAAGCACAAACACTAAGTAACTGAGTAGAATCTCACAGCTTACATGTCATTAAGAGGAAAAACCTGAACTGGCTCCGTGCGAGATCTGCAACGCAATAATAAAAGCAGAGCTCTTTTGATGTCTGGCATTTTAAATGCATATAGCAATGGATTTATGAAGGAGTTCGCGCAAAATAAGGAGGTTAGAAAATACTGTAAAAGCCACCGTGTTTGATGAGAACTTTTTTCCCGCAAACTCTCCCCTGAAGAAACATGAAGAAGAAAGTTGGCAATTAGAAATGGCAGCAATAGAGTGAACGATACAACAGTTACGATGAACAGTGTCTTGGTCAGTTTTCTTTCTCGAATGATTGCACCATGATGTTGAGGATACGTTCCACAGTAAAATTTAATGGCAATGGACGTGTAAGAAACAAGGATAATAAAAGGGCAACATAACACGAATGTAGAGTATGCACCTGCCTCCACGTGATTCCAAATGATATTGAACTGAATCCGTGACAAAATGATGATTGTAAACAGACCAGCTGTAAACCAAACAGCCGCAACAGCTGCTCCAAAAATCTTTTTTTTGATGAGTCGATGCTTAAATGGACGAAAAGTTGCGTGCATACGCTCCAAAGAAATAGCAGTAAGGTTTGATATTGAGACTGCTGGAAAGTAATGGAAAATTAACAAAGCACCTGTGATCGCAATGGGATTAGACGACTTAAGAGGCCCTGACTGTAAATATCGAGAATCCGCCGACAGTTGCAAAATTTCATAATTTATTTTATTCTACCTAAAAGATCCTTTTGGTGAACTATTTTCAAAAATGGAAATAAAAAGTTCCATCGCGCTTTGCTTTTTCCCAAAAATCCAAAAGTTCAAATTACGCCGAGGCGGCCCCCGACCCCC
>NC_090876.1:21567871-21590371 GCF_036669935.1 Montipora foliosa
CGTGGGACGGCTTCGTGATGTTATAACACAAATCAGATAATATTTTACTCGACGCAATGGTACTAGTGCCGTTTCGTAACAGTGTTGTTCATGGTTAAAAGAGAATTCTAAAACGAAAAATCGTGCTAAAAACGTTCAAAAAAAGAAAGAACCTTACAACAACGAGACGATAATTTTGTCAGAATGTCATGGAATGTGCAACTCTTTTGCGTGACATTCGTTTTGGAATGCGAATTATTGGTGAAAAAGGTCGTAAGTTTTTCTTTTACTCTTGATTGGTTTCTTTTTCTTCATTTTTTTTTTCTACAGGCAAGAAAAATATTTGAGTGATTGGCTTTATCATTTATGAACGAATTACGGTAAGCAAGAACTGCAAGGACGCACATCTTCATTGATCATTTCTTTGGCAGTGTGTTTTGTTGACCTTTTCGGTCAAAAATTGAGTAAGATAGGGAGCTCCTAGGACTACATCGCGTTATTTTAAACCAACAGTAACAACAGTAAGTCTACCCAATTCTCTTTAACTTTGTAATAAGTTTCGCTGTGTATGTGAATCAAATTTTACGTCAATTTATTGGACTACGCATCAACGCGATCGACGACTGTTATCTTCGTCTAGACCTAAGATAACTAAAATGATATGTGGTGGGCTTGTATGATCGTCAAATAAATTGAAAGGTCATTGAAGTACTTCAAGGCGCTCTTTGCTGCCATTTTTAATCAGAAAGAGAAAAAAGATGCATTATTTGTAAACTGAAGGTTTGGCCGTGACCTCTTGCGTGACATGCATCCGCTCAGCAATTTGCATTGAATTTTTGGTCAAAATAGCCCGAACTCTTTTCAAACTGGATGCGCTAATTTTTGCGGGCCAAAAACGACAGTTGGAGAAAATGACCTACAAGGATAAAGCTTTCAGCTGATGTACAATATGACACGTAAATTTATATACTAGGATTTTTATAGGCCTTTAAAGTTGGCCTTTATTTCACCTCAACCCAAAAGATTGAAAGTGGGTTATTTCAACGGGTTTTTATGTTGTCTTAAACTTTACAAAATTACATGAAGTTTACATTTTTTAAACGACAAAGGGTCCTTTTACCAATATCCAAAATAGCAAACCAGGAATTCAACGCGTTGTCGCATACGGAGTTAACGCAGTTGCAGAATTTTTCATTGTTTTTCCGGGGGATTGGGGGCCGCCTCGGCGTAATTTGAACTTTTGGATTTTTGGGAAAAAGCAAAGCGCGATGGAACTTTTTATTTCCATTGTTGAAAATAGTTCCCCAAATGGGTCTTTTAGGTAGAATAAAATAAATTATGAAATTTTGCAACTGTCAGCGGATTCTCGATATTTACAGTCAGAGCCTCTTAATCGTCCAAATGTTACAATCGTTTCCCAGAGAAAAAATCTAGAGGATCAAAGTCCATGCATTAAACATATCTTCAACTGCCAGGCTGATCGTCAGGTACATCCTACGCTTGCGAAGTCGTCTCTCTTTCAGGAAAACAATGATTGTCAGTGCATTCAGTGTTACCATAGCAATAGCCTCGATGCCACGTGCTGTCAGCCAGGCAATGCACTCCGATGAGGAAAAAATATCGAAATTTGAAGTTCTGTTTTGTAGATCAGAATCATTGCTCATCTACGAGAAGAAAGACAACGACGGTTAGAACACTAGGATAGTTTTGCAATCGCAAAATAATAAGTCCATTCTTAAATAACTAATAATGTACTTGAAAAATTTTACTCATTCTGATTGGCTGAGAGATTTACAGATTTTCAGGTAACGCAATGCAGCAAAGAGGAAATTGTAACAAACCAAGTATTCTGATCGGTCAATTATCAAAGAAATCAAATATCGCCAATGAAATGCGAGTCCTGGATATCGCAGAATTTGGAAGCGTGATTTGTCGATTTTTGTATGCAATATTATCATTATTTTGTTGTCACATGGTTTTTCTGTTCCATTCCGGGAATTCGGTCTTTGTTTCAAAGACTACAGCCGTACTTGCTTGTGATTACCTCTACCAATGTGCCGTTCAATGGAAGTGCGAGTACACTAAATGTAACCTTACAATTAGATAACCATCCAGTTTTCGTCTTGGCCAATTTATTAAAACCTTGCTTGGCAACTTTTAAAACCAAGCGTTAACACTGGACCAATTTAAGGTTCTTTATCCCTATTTCAGCATTTTTCACCTTTTTAAAAGTTTAAGTTGACAAACGACTGAAAACGTCAGAATTTATTAAAGCACATTTGCAAATTGTGTGCGCATTGCAACTTAACAAGTGCACCTGTCAAATGTAGTTCCTAGGCCCTTGAGTGTTTAAAAAAGGCAAAGAAACAATGTTAGTCTATCAAAAAATAAAGTCCTATGTCAAGCAAACAGGAACGGACTAAATTCTCGAAGCTTTCGGAGTCTGTAGCCTTTAGCTCGCCTACAAGATATTTGCAGATTCCTTGCAATTGGGCTTCCTTTTGTCTCTCGGAAGCCCAAGGACGAACCCACCACTGTCGCTTTTTTCCTCTTCTTCTTTTTTGATCTCGTGACCAGCTTGCAGCAGCAAAGCTACGGCGGCCCCCAAAACAGAATGCTTAAAAAAAAAGGCGCCATGATTTCAACACTTCTTAAGGGCATTTGTCAAGAAAACCTTAAAGGTTTCCTGTTTGTTTATTGGAGTCGCTTCGAAAAAGAGGCGAAATTGAATTAAAAAAGGAGAAACTGACCGAGATTCAAAGGAATATGAATAAAATGTTTTGTTTAGCTGTCAAAATTGAGGCCGAGTCTAAATAAATATTCCTTAATGGTTGGTTCCTCGTTTAATCCATTATTAAGAAACCGCTCTCTTTCAATTTTACCAACTTCGACCACTTTAAACTAGAGGGGATTTTTCCGGATTCATCGCGAATCCGGAACATTTTGGAACCGGATTCGTTTTTCCGTTTGCACGCTACAGGTGAACTCAATATAAAACCGTCCCGGCTTGGTCGCGTCTCGGCAGATTTTGAATCCGAGATCTAAAGTAAATACCTTTTATCCGATTACCATAAAATTTGCAATATTTTGGAGTGCACAATAAATCCAGAACTTTTCCTGCTTGCAATAGGTCAAAGAACCCAAGAAGCTCATGTACACCAAGGACCTCAAGTAGGCCTAGTAGGCCATGTTCTGGTACGATATATGTTCCATACATAAAATACCTACCCTGCTTGGTAACCTTTCTCGGTTTTATCGACGTTTGTGAACTGTGAAGAATCCAAACACCCTTGAACTTTAAACGCCTGCGAATCCGAATATTCTTGATGTAATTCGGTAAATCAGGAGAGCTTAATGAATCCGGAAAAATCTCCTCCACGTGTAAATGTAGTGTTCATGTCAAAACAGTGTGGGTGGAGCTTAATTAAAACTGAATCAGTACATAAAAACACATAATTAAGTTTGCCTGATAGTCGTGCTTGTCGGCTGTCATGTCAACAAAATTATGTTCAGACTTCCCCCTCAGATGCGATCACTGGTGCTTTCGGAAATTAGTATACTGATCCAAGCGTCCAGTCTACTCACTATAACCCTGAATGGTCTCAGCCGACCAAGAATTCTGATTGCTCAATGAACAAAGAAATTCAAAGATAGGCAATCAAGTAAATGCGAGTCCTGGATAGCACAGAAGTGGAAGCGTGATTGCGTGAAATGCAATTCACTCTTATTGGTTGATAAAAATAAATAGCTAAAATAAATAAATTAAGACAGAGAACCAATCAAAGCGGCCTCTTGGTGGCGCACTGACATTGAGCGCAAAAGCCCAAGTTGATGAGTCAATATTGATCGACAGGTGAATTTTTTTTGCAAGCCCCACGCTAGGGAAACAGCATCATGTTTCATCCCCATTTAACGGTTGTTTCCTGTGCTCATCGCGGCTAAACGTCTTTTAAAAGCTGCGCAGCTTTTAACTGAGAATGTAGCTCATTTCACAAAGTTTCGAAGATTTACATTGCCTTAAAGCAAAGTGATACCTGACACCTTCACTTTTATAATATATATTTTTTAAAGGAATCGACTAGGGTATATAACTGGAAACGTAATGGAAACTGGAAGAGTAAATTTCGGTGCTTTCTCTTCATAAATTAAGTGAAGAAAATGAGTGGCATAATTACAATATTCTCTTTCTTGTGTTTAGTGTTTTCAAGGAGAGAAATGAAGGCGTAAAATCGTTTCTTTTTTTCCATTGGTTATTTAGTCTCTTCTCAGCCAGGAAGTGTAAGGTTTCGCCTTTGCAGTAAAAATGAACAAAATGAGAGAAAACTATTTTATTTCAAGAAAGCGTGTTCATGTTTAGTGTTTTGTTTAACTTGTGGACTTGAGTTGAATGAATATTTTCGATAGAGGAGATCCCGAGACAAAAAAGTTATGGGCCGGTTAACTGAAAAACCTAGCCTGACATTAACAATTACAGCAGTCCAAGGCACTGTTTTGTAAGGGGACAATGTATGTGCTGTACACGACATGAGGACTAGTAATGAGAGCACAAGTTGTGCCGAGATTTCCAGTAAGCTCGTTTGTTCGACGATATTTGGATAATCATTGAAAGAATCGTTTCATTATGTTGAAGACAGATTCTTACACTGGTGGCAGCGGATAGGGATCGAAAAGTGAGCGATATGAACCGAGAAAAACAGAATATTTAGATCGGAGAGGAAGGTGGCTTAAGCGTAGAACCTACGCCAAAACACAACAACAAACGCCCAAGCTACCGAAAACTGATTCACAAGAAATGAGCAAGCGACATTCAGCAGAATAGCGGATACTTTATCACAGGGTCTCAAACAGAGTATGGTGATGCAGAGTGACACAGAAGCTAGAAGGGCCAAAGCTTCTAAACATGGCTGTCACAATTTCTTCAGTACGCGAAGCTCGCGCAAATCAAACCATCGGATCGTCGTGCATATTTGTTAACTTTGCTAGATCAACCCATGTGCAAAGCTGTTGAGATACTGAAACTTTCGGAATTGGTATCTTTTGAAGAATTTACGTTTGATACAAAAGTTTGACTCGGGAAAACGACGAAATTTAGTTGCGGGCGTGATGTGAGAGGCCAAGCGAGGATCTTTGTGGATTTGCTGATAGTCCGATGGAGTCAATTGAGAATGCATATTCTGAGGCGGATTATTCGTTTAAAGTGGAGCTCTATAGTTAGCCATGCAGTTAAGGTTTATTCAAGGAGTTTCAGTCGGAGACTATGTTCAAGAGAAATTTTTTCTGAGTCAACCGCGATCGCTTTGGAGGCCGTAAGTGTTTCACGTCAGTTCGAAAGTGCACGAAAGGCTTGCCGTGCAGTGCAGTCTGTGGAGAGGAAGAAACCCGTTTATGTGGTTTGTACCTCAACGGACGGTGACACAATTTCGTGGGAAATTCACGAACTCCAGGAACTCGTTCTGGGTCTGTACGAGAAGATCCTATCCGCTAGATGGAAAGGAAAGTAGAGACTTTGCCGTTAAAATCCGTTCTTAGGTTGAATCCGTTTTTACCAACAACCTTGGTCACAAGGGTTGGAAAAAAATCATTCTGTAAACATTTTGCCCCTCCCCACCCCTGTGCAATGTTGACAAAACACTTTCATCTAACACAAGTTTGCATTTTACCATTTTCCAACATTGAAAGGGGGAATGAGGGTGTTGACACTTATTCTGTAAGTATTACGATTATGATTTCATGTTTTTGGCATTTTCCAACACAATTTGTCCAAGGTTTTAGGTTAAATTGGTGATCCTCATTTTACACATTTTACCTAGGTTGAATACACACTCAGATGAATTGAAGAAACCATTTAGAAGCCTAAATTTAGCCTAGAGAAAATTAGGGTCAGGTTAGGATTAGTTTTGGTTATTATAAATGGAAATGGACGTTGTATACAAAAATAAATAATGAAAAGGACGGTGTTGGGTTGAGAAGACCCTTAATAAGATAAATTCCAGGTTTTGGAGACTGGGACTGACAAAAAAAGTGCACCGGTATTGCAGCAAGTGCCTTGCATGTGTTAAGTGCAAAGCGCGGCCTAAACCAAGAGTATCCTTGGAGCCCATACCATCTGGGAACCCCATGCTGAGAATTCGTATCGACATCGTTGGCCCCTTACCACGTTCCTGCCTAGGAAATCGCTATATCGTAACACTTCAGTGCAGTTTTGCAAAATGGGCATAAGCTTATGTGATTCCCAACCAACGTGCTACAATTTGTGCCAAAGTATTTGCAAAGAACTGGATTTGCAGGTTTAGTGTTCCTATCATGCCTACACAGCAATCAAGGACCAGATTTGGAGTCCCAGGTGTTCGAGGAAATGTGTTCACTTGTTGGAGATAAAAAAAGACCCGATCAACTGCATTCCATCTAAAGGGTAAGAACAAATTGAGAAAACCCACAAGACTATCAGGAGCATGCTAAAGGCACGAGTTGAAGATGACCTCAAGAAATGGGATGAACACTTGGATTATTTTATGATGGCTTATTGGAGTAATGTTTATTCCTCCATGAGCCAAACATTTGAGCTAATGTTTGAGCGGGAAATGGTTGGGATGATGGGCAAAGCACTTGACATTGAGTGTCGGTACACTGAATTCCTAACTGATCTTGAGAATAGGTTGGAAACTGCATACCGTGATGTCAGGGAAAATCTGAAGGTTGTGAAACGACAGAAGAAGGACACCTATGATAAAGGGGTTAAAGGACACGGTTTTCTAAACTGGCGACTTGGTCCTACCCAGCACACCACAACTGAGGCCGGGTGAAGCCAGCAAGCTCATCGCCAGTGGGAGGGACCCCATGAAGTAGTGGCAAGAGTCCCGGGATATGACCTACCGTGTGAAGAAAGTCAAGCGGTCTACAGTTGTCGATTTTAATAACCTACGGCCTTACCAGAGGAAGGAGAATTAAGTTTGGGGCAGAGAGCTACACGTAAAAGAGGAAGAGGTTCGCAAGGCCAGCGCACGGAATGTGAATCTTTACGGCCAACCTTGGAGGAAGCGATGACAGTGTCCACTTAAGGAGCTTGACGAGGAAGCTGTGGAAGGACTTGTTTGGGTTGAAGATAAAGATACGCAGTCCAAGCAAGAGGATGATATATCCAAGGAAAGTGGGAGTCACGCAAGAATCGGTGACGTCGTCGTGGCTGTTTGAAAATGGCCATGAAGGTGATGAGGCGGTCACTACTTATCAAACTGAATGAGATGAACAGTGCAGGGGGTGACAGAGCAACACTGAAGGTACCACCACCTACTGGGGGGTTCCGGATGGGCAGATCGTGGTTAAGATGATCAAAAGGACTTTGGGACATGCGGGGAGCGTGAAGATGGAGAGTCAGAATCAAAGATCAGTGCGCTTAATTAAATTAAGGAGACTCCTTGACCGGTATGGAGAATGGATCCTCAGCAGTTTGCAGCAAATAAGCAACCACTTAAAGATGTTGGAACAGAAGCAAATGGCAGAAAGGGATGGCATATTAATCATACATGAAGCCAATGTTGTTGGAGAAAAAAAGATTAGGGTAGATTGACTTTGTAGTTACTCTAGAGTGGTTGTGAATCCGGAGATGCACACTTTCAAAAGGTGGGGTACTGTAGGTGGAAACTGTATATGTTATACAGGACGTTAGGACTGAGAGCACTCGAACTCGATGTGATCGCAACTGACAATTTTTCTGTAACCTTGTTCGATAGTATTTGGACAAAAGAAAAATAAAATAAATTTTCCCGTGAAAGTCCTGTTTATGAGAGTCGCTTCGAAAACGATTCTTAACAAGTAAATTGAGAAATTGACTGAGATTCAAAGGCAAGTGAATTACCTCTTCTGTGCTCCTGTTTCACCTTAAGTGACAAAACAGAAGCTGAGTCTAAATGAACATTCCTTCATGACTTCCTCGACGGCTGCTTGGAGAGTGGTTTAACCCATTACTAAGAAAGCCTCGTCTTTAAATATGCCCATCTTCATGTGACCACATTGTGGGTGGATTAATTAATGAAACCTGAATCGATAAATTGAAACATCCAATTCGACGGCACCTGTTGTGTCATTAGCAGTAAATAGTATGTTCCGACTTTCTCTTCAGATTCTTGTTGATCGAAGGAACAGATTTTCCTAAAATCTATGCATCACGACTTCAAGCCAAAAAAGTGCGTTTGGTTGATTAAACGACTCCATAGTGTAAAACATGTTTAAAAGAGACCTTTCAAAGATTTAAAATAACCAGCAGCTCATGATCACAATTTTACAACCACTGTTGTTTTTCTTAGAGCTTTGCATTTATACTGTGGGGACAGCAACTAATTTTATCAAACTAGGAAACGCTTGTGACATACGGGGCCTGGACCTAACTATCTTCGCATTTTTACTTTAATCCCCCTCGTTGTTTGTTTGCTTATATCCCACGGCTTGTTGACAACGGTTCCGCTTCTTGAGCCGTAAGTTGAATAGTAAGAACAAAAACGAAGTCAAATAAAATAAAAGTGAGCGTCTTTCTCCTTTCTTAGCCATGTTAAGATTCTATGCGGTAATGCGGACAAAGATGATTGCAATTATGCTCAAGAAAATTGTAAGTCCCAAAAACTAAGATTCTCAATACGTTTTTCTGCGGTACCTCCGAAGCTAGATGCAAAATTTGATGATTTTCCCCTAATACTAGTTCGATCGATCCCGAAATGCCTGAGCTCTGACATATTTCATCACGGGGACCGCCAAATCTTCATCGCTTGCTTGAAAGTTCAAAATGGCGACTGCTTCGAGGCTGCTGTTGATCACTTTCCTTTTACTATAGATTTATAAAATTTGGGAAATGCTGCGATTTCCTTCAACGAAGAAAGAGCATATATAACTAAATGCTTTTACTCAAAATGTGTCGACTTTAAAAAAATTGGATATTATTTGTTTGTTTCCAAGGAAAAGGTCTCTCTTGAGTTTCGGTTGTCTTGCAGAGCGCCTGAACTCTTTAGTGTCTTGGTCTTCTCCTTCCTCTGGCAAGGTTACAGGTACCTCTACAGTCTTAGGGGTTTGCTTTGTCTCGTCTGGTGGATCGACCTGTCGAGGTGCATGCTCCTGTGGCTCTTCCCATTCTTCAGCCTCATGCTGCCTTTGTACGTCAATATGCAGGGGGGCTTTCTAAGGAATTTTGCATTCCGGATCACCCGTTTCCCGGTCTCCACTTGGACCAGCTCAAAGATATCACTTCCTTTCTGCCTCAGGATTACATACTTATTCCCACTGAAGTTGGGGGGTCAACTTCACTTTGGTTAAGGTTGCCACAAATACAACATCTACCACTACCAGATAATGATGTCGAGCCCTTCCTTTTCTATCAGCATAATCACGTAGTTTTTCTTGATAGCGTTTTTATCTTTCTTCCTGGGCGATTCCTTTTTCCGGCTCTTAGACCACCGGCAACTTGGTTGCGATTTCTCTTTTCAACATCAGCTTTGCAGGTGTCATACCAGTCCCGGCGTGAGGAGTGGATCTGTAGACTTGTAGAATGTCAGGCAGGAAGTACGAAGTCTACCCTGTTTCGTACCCAGGGCAGAACCCCATACTTTATCGGTACGCTGGAAGCGTTCGAATTGTATGGTTGTGTTGGCAAAAAGGATTGTGGAAGACGGTCAGAAGGTTGCTCTCTTGTTTCACACCGCAGGACAAGAAGTTCAGGATTTGTATTACACGCTTGCCGGTCCGGAGGAAGAATTATGAGATTACAAGGCTGTTGTGGAGCTATTGGATAGCTATTTTGTACCGAAAGTAAACGTGCCTTTTGAACGCCATGTTTTCAGGCAAATGGAGCAGCAATCACATGAGAAAGTAGACCAGTTTGTTTGAAGGCTAAGGCAGAAGGCGATTATATGTGAATTTGCGAACGTGGATGAGACGATTCGGGACCAATTGATCGAGAAATGCTGAGACGGCAGGCTCAGACGAAAGTTTCTGGAGAAAACAAATGCTACTTTAAAAGACTTACAAGACATTGTAAGATCTCATGAAGCTGTAGACGCGCAGATGGAGTCGATGAGCAAGTCACCGGTTGGTAGCAGAGATCAAGTTAATTCAGTTAAACAGCAAAAGTTCCAAACGAAGGGAAGAGGGCGTTATCCTAAGAAAGGAGGGCCAAACATTAAATCACGAAGGCCTGGAGCCGAACAACCCAAAGCATGCTGCAACTGCAACCGTCTAGGCCATTTCGCAAGGGATTCGTGTTGCCAAGCTAAGAATAAAGAGTGTGGAAAGTGTGGAGCTCGTGGACATTTTGCGGTCTGTTGTGGAAACAAGAAACTATGGTCAAGTAGCCCGAAGGGGACCGTTCCAGAAAATAGGAAGAAAGCCTATCTAGTAGCAGAAGGGGTCTCTGGAGAAGGAGATGGTTATGCATTTACTGTTGGAGGAGGGCTGAGAGGGCTTAACAATTACACTCAAGGTGGGAGGAGTAGTGTTAGACAGTGTACTTATTGACTCTGGGGCATCATGTAACCTGATTGACTACAGTGCTTGGAATAATATAAAACAGAACCGGATCGAATGCGAACACGAAGTGTCGGATAAGAAGTTATTTGCGTACGGACAGAAGTAACTGCTCGAGGTCGTAGGAACATTTGTGGCAGAGGTAGTATGTGAAGATAACGAAGCAGAGTGTGTAGATGAATTCACGGTCATTAAGGCAACAGGAAGACCTTTGCTGGGAAGGAAAACAACCGAAAAGCTTAACGTGTTACGCATAGGACCAGAGAACGTTCCTAATATTTGTTCCATAGTGGAAGAGGGGTGTGACCAGGACATCCGGAAGAGCTATACTGACATACTCACTGGGGCTGGAAAGCTAAAAGATTATCGCCTCAAGCTACACATTAACAAAGAAGTTAAACCTGTAGCTCAGCAAGTAAGTAGACTCCCTTTTGGACAAAGAAAAAAGTAGATCTCAAATTGGATGATCTCTTTAGCAAGGACATCATAGAAGAAGTGCCAGAAACACCAACGTCGTGGATATCACCTCTCGTGGAAGCGCCAAAACCGGACGGCGATATACTAGTTTGTGTAGATATGAAAAGGGCAAACGAAGCGCTCATTCGCGAACGTCATCCGATACCAACGATAGAAGAAGTGATCTACGATCTTAATGGGTCAACGGTCTTTAGTAAACTTGACCTCAAGTGGGGGTTCCACCAAGTCGAACTAGAAGAATAGTCAAGAGAAATCACCACATTTGTCACCCACCGAGGGCTGTATAGGTACAAGCGACTTATGTTCGGTATCTCTTCAGTCCCCGAGAAGTACCGGAGGATTATATCCGATGTTATACGTGGGTTCAAGGGAGTGACAAACATAGCTGATGACCTAATTGTTGATAGAAAAGATGCCGGAGAGCATGATAAGAATCTACATGCAGTTTTACAGCGTCTGAGAGACAGGGATTTGACCCTAAATGGAGCCAAGTGTCAATTCAGATTACACAAGTTGACATGACCTGAGTCGCGAAGGAGTTTCGCAAAGTGAAGGGTAGATTGCGGCAGTCGTGAATGCGCAACCCCCAAAGAATGCCTCAGAAGTGCGCTCATTTGTACAGCTAGTCCAGTATTCATCAAAGTTCATCCCTAACTTTCATAAGTTGTCGAACCTCTACGGAAGCTGCTGGGGAAAGATAAAGCCTTCATTAGTATTTGGGGTGTCGAACAACAAAAGGCATTCGAACAGCTCAAAAGTCTCATGACATCGGCAAAAGCACTGGCTTATTTCAGAGGGGATTGCAAGACAAGGATAGTGGCAGACGCAGGACCAGACGGCCTGGGAGCAGTGTTACTCCAGTTTCAAGAAGGGGAATGGAGAGCTCTGTCGTATGCCTCGTGCAACCTTACTGAGATCGAAAGACGGTACGCTCAGACAGAAAAAGAAACCCTCGCCCTAGTATGGGCATGTCAACGATTCAACTTGTATGTGTATGGGTGTGATTTCGAATTAGAAACGGACCAGAAACCTCTCGAGTGCATTTTTAGAAGTAGGTCCAAACCATCGGCAAGATTGAGCGATGGGTTCCCCGATTGCAGTGCGACAACTACCAAGGAGCGTACCGACCCGGAAAAACCAACCTGGAAGATGCGCTGTCCAGACTGAATCAGAGTGATCCAAAAGACCCTAGCTGTGAGAAAGAGGATTTTGTCCGATTTGTAGCTCAGGAAAGAACGCCAATTGGCTTAAGTCCAAGGGAGATCGAGAGAGAGTCTGCAGACGGAACTGGCTAGTGTGCGCCACTACGTCCAGACTGGAGACTGGTCTCAGTGTTCTATGCCAGGATATTCGTCTATCAAGAATGAACTCTGTATCATTGGCAAGTTGGTGTTACGTGGAGACAGAATTGTGATTCCCCGAAGTTTGCGAAAGGTGGTGTTGGGGTTGGGTCATGAAGGACACCAAGGTGTGGTGAAAACAAAGAGTAGACTTAGGACAAAAGTGTGGTGGCCTAAAATGGATGGAGATGTGGAGCGAACGTGCCGAGGTTGCCATGGCTGTCAAGTCACGGGACAGTATTCACCACCCGAACCAATGCAGAAGACGGAGCCACCCATGGGGCAGTGGCAGGATGTGGCATCCGACCTGATGGGACCTATGCCCGGTGGGGAGAATTTTGTTGGTGTTTGTTGATTACTATAGTCGTTTATTCGAGGTGGTAGTCGTGAAGTCAACTACTACACCCAGGAATATTGCTGCCCTGATGGACATTTTCGCCCGATTTGGATTTCTCTACACCTTAAAAACTGATAAAGGGGCACAGTTCGTGAGTGTAGAATTTGAAGGATTTCTACAGGAATGCGGAATTGAACATCAAAAGTCACCACCTCTCTGGCCAAAAGCGAATTGAGACGTGGAAAGATAGAACAGGACACTGTTGAAGGCAATGAAGATTGCAGTCGCGGAAGGAAAAAGGTGGATTGATGAATTACCGAAATTTCTGTTGGCATACAGGTCAACATCTCAAGTCTTTACTGGTGCTACACCCGCATCTCTGATGTTTGGGAAGGAGATTAGAACAAAACTACCGGATTTACGTCCAGAGAAATCTTTGCGTAACGAAAGTACGAGAGATAAAGATTGGGAACAGAAGCTGAAGCAATGGAAACCGTGTCGCGGTACCAAGTCCCATTGTCCTAAAGAACACTAGGGAGACAGGACAACTAGCTCCGAAGTTCGAGACCAAGTCGTATACAGCCCTAACGGAGGAGGGACATCAAGTAACCGTGGAATCCAGTGAGGGAGCTGTTACAAGAGAGATAGTTCGTCGGTGACACCCTATCTGTCAGTGAGCGAACCTGAACCAGCCACTGAATCGGTGCCAACGAACACGAAGTCTGAAGATAAACCAGGAGTGGTAGAGAGACCTAGGCGCATCATTAGGCCCCTTGAAAGATTCAAGGATTATGTTCTAGGGAAGCCTAGGAACTGTTTAAAAGCTTGACTGAACTCTTGTTTATCGACTTTGATTGATAGAAACAGTTTGTTGAAAAACTTTGTTATGTTTTATTTCTCACGCCGTTTTATTCACAATTCTGCAAGACTGGAAAGGAAGGCATGTAGTGTCTTACAAGTATGCTATGCGGACCTATGTAACGCGCGGAGTTATGGGTATCTAGAGAGAGATCCGCCATGTTGTAGAGCATCGTGTAGTGTTATTAAAGTTGCGTTTATCCGAGCTTTAATATACTTTTAATAGCCATCTGATAGTGAAACGTTACACTGACAAGTTCGCTCACTCTATCAAGGACCTTCCCTGGCGCACCCACGCACACACACAATGCATTAGCTCTGGTAAAGCGGACAAAAAGTCAATATTGTTCACTCTTCATTATTGACAACACTGCCCCTCCTTTTCATTACAAAGAGCCTTTCCCCCCAGACACTTAGATAAACTATGATGGGGTCCAAAATTAGAAAAACAGCGTGTAGCATATTAGGGTCCAGGCTTCTTATTTTGGGGCCTGCATTGAAATATGATTAATAGAAATGGCGGGTTTTTAGTTGTTTACGGTTTTCAGCTCCAAAATAGTACAATTATGGCGACAAGGAGGGCGCTTGTAGGCCACGCGGGAGAGTATTTGCATGGCAAAGAAGATATTACAAGCTATATTGAACGTGTAGAATTATATTTTGCCACGAATTATGTCCACAAGGACATGAGGTTATTACGTTACTTGTTGTGGTTGGAGCGGATGGCGGATGCGTACGGAGTTCTTCGAATTTCCTGTCCTCCCAGCAACCTAAAGATAAGTCATTTGACGAGCTGAAAGAAGTTTTGATTGAGCATCACTCTCTATTTTGAAAAGGGAACGTTTTAAACTTCATCGTCGCAACTAGCGTGAGACTGAATCGGTTGCTCAGTTTACAGTTGAGTTAAAGCTTCTGGCATTTAAGTGTGAATTCGGAGTTTTTCTTGAAGAAGCGTTACAGGACCATCTTGATTTTGCACTTAAAAGACGTGCAGATCTAAAAGAAGTTGTTAGCCGGGAGGAAAATGACATTCAAGAAAGCATTCGAGACAGCACAATGTATGGAGTGAGCTAACAAAGAAGATGTCCGTGACGTCAGCGCGACCGGAGATAAGTCAGTAAACAAGGTCGGAAAAGTTGCCACATCGAGGCGTTCACAGGGGGAATTCGTTAGTTGTTTTTGTGTGGTCAAAAGCATGTACCGTCAGAGTGCTGGTGCGAGACCGCTCAGTGTTACCGATTTAACAAATGAGCCATCTTCTCCCAAGATGTGCAACCTCCAGGAAACGTTATGCTCACAGTACGCGTTATTTTGAGGATGTTTGGCAGTTCTATACTGCTAATGATAACATCTGTGATCTTGGTTTGTATACCTTCACTTCGAAATGTCAGCGTGGATCTGTTTATCAAGTCCACCTGTTGTTGGAGAGAAAGCCAGTCAAAATGGAAATGGATACTGGATCTGCTGTGTTTCCGTTTCTGAAAGGGTTTACAAAAATTATTTCAGCATGTGCCATTGAAGGCGACACATTTCAATTTGAAAACATACTCGGGTGACCAGTTAGCCCTGTTGAGGGGAACGGCAACTACTTCTTGTTGTGGCTGAGGGCGACAAGCCTGTGTTTCTTGGACAGAATTGGTTGGAGAAACTGACGCTAGACTGGGCAACGATTCTCAAGGTTTCCGAAGTGAATGCTGTGGATGGGCTAATCTGGAAGCATCGAGTCCTGTTTGAAAAGGGTTATTGGCATATGACGCAGTTTAAGGCTTCCATTCATGTTCGTGAGGACGCACAACCTATCTTCCTGAAGCCACGGCCAATTCCCTCGAGAAAACGGTGGAGCAAGAGTTGCAGAGACATCGATTGGAGGAAGAAGGGATCATTGACAAGGTGGGCCAAAGCGATTTGACAGCCCAGTAGTGTTGGTCCCTAACAAAGATGGCACTTTGCGAATTTATGGTGATTCCAAAATGACCGTTAACAGTGTGCTGATGTTGATCAATTGCCATTATGAATGCAGAAGATTTTCCTGCAAATTTATCTGCGGATAAAGTGTTAAAAAAAGATCACAAGGGGTTGTACCGATATAAGCGTTTACCATTTCAAGTTGCCATTGCGCCAGCCATTTTTCAGCGAATTGTGCATTACCTTTGCAAGGAGTGAAGTTTACGGTGGTTCTCCTGGGGAACATCTTAAAATCTTAGAGGAGGTTGAGAATATCATGGCACCAGACTTAATCTTACCAAGTGCATTTTCTTCCAACGAGGGCTTAAGTTTCAAGGACGCTGCATTGGCCAACGTCGCATTAGACCCGTGCCACAGAAGAAGGAAGCAATCATGGAGGCAAACAGGCAGACCAATGTTACAGAAATGAAGCCATATTACTATGGTAAGTTTCTCCCTAATCAGGCCACTACCCTGCTCCCTCTTAATGACCTTTTGCAAAAAAACAGGCCTTGGAAGTGGACTGAGGAGTGTGAGAGCGCTTTTCCATTCGCTCGCTGAGGGTGTGCTTCTTAAAATAAACGCGATTCAAGAAAAATTCATTGCCAAACTGGTGAATTCCATGCAAAGTGTAAGTGCATCGTAAATAAAAAAAATACTAATTTAACTGTAACTCAGTGTCAATCTCCATATAATTTTTTGCAAAATCAGTATTTAATGTATCCACAAATTATTGGATAGCACCGAGGAGACGTCCTATCATTCGTTGGAACAATACACGACTATACAGATCTGAAGCTTTCGCAGCTCACTCTCCCCCTCACAATGTTGTTTTAAAGCGAGTCTCTAAGCCCATTTGCCAAAACAACATTGTGGGAGGGCAAGGTATTGTAAAGTGTTTTAACAATTTTGTCCGGGACTGTATTTTTGAGGAATTTCAGTTATGAAAAGAATTGGCGGGAAATATACTACATTTTAGGAGAAGGAACCCATGATTTTTAGCGGCCTAGAGTGAGATGTTGCGCCATATTTGTGATCGACAATAAATGGAAACATACATCATGTTCAGGTTTGTTTGAATTTGGTTGGTTGTTTCTCGTTCAAAAAAAAAAAACCATTTGATAGAAGGTTGACTGTGGCTGAGCATATTCTGCTTAGGAACGACCTTAACCAGGATGAATTTGCAGAGGCCGTTCGAGTTTTATTGCGTGAAGGAAAATATCGAAATATCTTGTTAACGAGGCTCGCTGGTTGTGGCAAAAGACTTTCTAACTCCTCTAAACTCTGTTTTCGAACTGTTTTGTAATCCTGGTTCGACAACGATCGCTTTGGTTGATACTGTCAGTACTGACAGCGATGAAGTGATTTTCTCAAATGACGTTCGTTGGTGTCCCTAAATTAACGCACGGCACGATTTTTCACTTCTTTTGGAAGGTCAAAAAGTTCATTTACCCACACTCAAAACACACTCCGTACGGGATGTTGACTTTTCACCCGATTGTCGAATATTTTGCATCAGCCAGGAAGAGTTCACCGTTGTTAGATGCGCGTTCGCTGGTCGAAAGTCTTTTCATTTATTTCATGCGGCACAACAGTCAGTAGAAACCGTCTAATACTGTAACGTCTTCAAACTGCGTGTCACCATTTTAGTACAAAGTTGCTCACGCAATGAACTAAAGTAAACAAGTTTTACATCACGTGTCATAAGTTTCTATCCTTGTGCGAAATTCGTGTTTTTGATATTACTATGTCGGCTGTTAAAGGCGATTCCCGCATCACGAATTATTTGCTAATATTTGGCCACGAGAACGTCAGACCTGCCGCCTTGCAAAATCTGCAGTTCATCGCCACACTTTTGACTAGCCATCTTCGCTTCATTCGCGATCCTTCGCCATGTTTCCCAGCGTTCTATTGAACCAGTGTCGGTCATAAAGATAAAGTAATGCCCAAGTCTTTCGGATGACTTACCATCTTCGCATTCATTGTGTGCCGTCCTTTAGGAAAAAGACGATGAATATTAACGATACCAGTACCACATCCGCCATTTCTCATTTTCCCGCGTTATGAAAGAATTTGACTGAATTTCAAGGGAGCACGGCAGCATGGAATCTATTTGTTAAACATAGTTCACCGACAAAATTTTCATTTTCAAATGATATGGTCTAAAACACCTGGAAACTTCAACCAAATTTTTCGTGTTGCTGTCAGTAAAAGTTGCTGTCTTTTATTGGTGAAAATTATTATTTATATGGCACAAATGTTGACTTTAATATAATTTATAGTTTTGATTTTTGAATTATTAAAAAAATACACCTCCTATTCTATGAAATGATTTTCTTTTTCATAACTGTATTGGAAACTTGACAGGAAAAAAAAAAAGCGGATCAATTTCAACATTAATACACCATCTATATCCTATCACAGATTGATTCACAAAGAAATTTCCATTTCTTTTTTTTTACTATATCATTATCTCCATGGCCTAAATGCATATATGTCAATAAATAAGTTAAATAGCATTACTAAATATGATTGTATTTTTTACATTAAAAAAGAACATCAACAACAATAAGGTCGCCAATAAATCATTTAGTCGAGCAGTCGTAAGTGATTGCTTTTGAGATTCCTCCAGCAAAATTCACTGTTTTCTTTTTAGATTGGCATTCTTTCTTACATACAGCAATTTTAACAAGCTTATTAAAAATTGTGGGGTATTTGTAACTGGAAATGCAAGGATTGTTGGTGTTCCGAGCAACACGAGAACTGTTTGCATCTACGGCTGTTGATTCATCACTGTCCCCCTCAGATACGCGCTGATTTTCTTGCAAATCTATTTCTCCTTCTACTTTCTTTTCATTCTCTTCCTGAGTTTCTTCTTGCACAAAATAAAAATCTCCTTCGTCGTTTGATTTTACCAATATTTCCTGTTGACGGTCAGCTGTTAAACTATCCATGGCATCCAGATTGGGTCTGGCCGTAGTTTGTCCGTAAGAAGACAGGACAAACAACGCGACCAACAAGATGAAGAAGTGATTGGTCTTGTACTATATATCAGATAAGTGAATAGATATCCAGAATTTCAGCTTACCATGCTGGAAAACATGTTTGGGGTTGATGTGTGTCGATTTGCCTGTCACGCAGTGACTGAAATGATGTCTTCATTTTTTTTAAACTATGGGCTTCAGATAATGACGTTGTTCTTTGCCGGAGATTGGTAATGTCAACTGAGTTTATTACTGTAAACATATTAACTTCCGTAAAGAAGCTGCCTAGAGATTTTCCCGGAGCTTGTCAACTTATTTTATTAACGAAGTTTCTGTGCTTCAAATACCCACCGACTCATTGCCACAGTTTCTCTTAAAACAAGCTCATGATCATTCCCCTCGACTTGAAGATGTCATTTCCTCCTAATACTCCTAATGGACTTTAGCTGGTTTTAAAGTCTCTTCTATCATTGGACTCGATTTGATAAACTGATTGACTTTAGTTCCAAATTAAGTTACCTGTTCTGAAAAGCGAGTTTCTCTCTCTCTCTCTCTCTCTCTCTCTCTCTCTCTCTCTCTCTCTCTCTCTCTCTCTCTCTCTCTCTCTCTCTCTCTCTTCTCTCTGCCCAGTATGCATGAGCAGTCAGAGTTCATGCAGCAAAATTGTTTTAGTACTTGAAGTAACCCACGACGGCAGCACGCTACATTTTGATGACAAAAATATTTTACGTTGTTACATAATAACCAAGTTAATCTTTGTAGAGACTCCATTTGACAAAATCTGGCCTTTTTTGTCTTCCTTCTGAAGTTAAACTCAGTGCACTTCGACTTCAACCCGACTTACATGTTTCAGGAAAACTGACGTCACAAAACCTCAGCAGTCCAACTATACTTACAAATTGTTTGCCAACAGCAAGATTCATTGTAACTTCTTGAAGAGACGGTGTCTAGACTTAAAATTTGGTGGGTGATATACTTATGCCCCTATCATGGCTTCAAAGCTTTTATACTCTCCCATCACGATACATTTAGCATTATTGGAATAAAAGTTGTAAATTTAGAAAAAAGGAACGTTTAAGCTTTCCGTTTACAAGTTCATTTAAGCTGAAAAATAAGTCGATGGTAATCGCACGGTTTTTCCCTTTCTGTCGTTTGATTTAGTAAAGCTCAGTAATATTTTCCTTTACATGATAAGAATAGTATCAGTGCGGCGCGTGACGACCTTTATACATTTCATGGTTTCAAAACTATGTACATTTTTTGTAGATTTTATTTTAAAAAAGGAAAAAGAGGAATAAGCGATTAAGCACAAATATTTACAATCTTCGATTGTCAGAATCATGCTATATGATTATGCATTTAATTAATGGTCTAAAACAGTCTTGATATAGCGATATCTCCATGATATCATTTCATTTGGCTGATAGATTTTTAACATTTCTAAATAGTAATAACAATTATTTTTGTCTTTGTTTCGTTCTCACATATTTCGTTTTTCTTATCTTATGTTTCAGCCATAAAGCGATAATCATCACGATTTAAAGCCTCTACCTGCATCCGATAACCGATACCTATTTTAAGACTAAAACGAGCACGTAATTAAAACAAAAACAATTGAGCACTTTGCATGAATAATTGAGCGATGATTTCAGCTCGTTGTAGAATGCAGTGTTTCACGGACATGATCGCAAGCGGCTTAGTTGCTTGTACTCTTGGTTGCTTTCGAAATGGCATATTTACGTAATTGAACTTGTTCTCGCTTCTCTTCTCTCTTTATTTCCGTTCTGCCATACTCCACAAAAAAACATAAGTTCGTCCCAGACGAATTATGCGTCTCTAGTATAAAAACGGCCATTAGCACTTTAAAAAGAACTGCATTTTAATTATGTCTTCAAAGTTATCAATCGCAAGATCGAAACTTAAATATTCGAAAGTTACGTAAGCAAGTATTAGAAACCCCCGAAGAGATATAGGAAGACCAGCTCTTTTAGGGCGTTTTCTCGTTGGACAAAACGTCATCGGCACATGCAGTTCAGTGTTAAAAGAAGAGACATGAGCGAAATAGGTGAGCCAATCTGCAAATCTGAGTATGCAAATGAAAAGAGCACGGTTCACCGTTAAAGTGCTCATCAAATAAAAATAATAAATCAAGCTTACTTGAAAGACGTTCTGAAGAAAAGAATCATGCTTTTTTCATTTTGAAATACCTCCTATCATTCTTTTTACTGGGTTGCCAGTATGGCAAACCAGTCGGAAAATGGGTGTCATTTAGTCGTTTTCACTTTTCCTTTTTTTTTCCGTTATGGGAAAAGTCTTTCCGACACTCCCCTGCTAAGTAGTGTATTTGTGGGTAGAGTCATCTCCCTGACCTGACGCGACAGATAAAATGTAAATATTCACACAAATATCTCAACAAAAATTTAAAAAGAAGGAAGACGGATGTTTCTTGGCTACAATAAGTTGTACGTTGTTTTATTCTGAAATCGACGAACGATTAACATTCTTCCTGTAGTTCATTCAATGTAAACAAGAACGTGGACACAAGGTAATCTCACGTGCACCTTTGTGGTTGCCTAGCACGTGATCAATTTCTTCTTTTTAACAGAAAATTGACTCTTAATTCCTTTTGATTCAAGGAAGTCAGAGACTGCTAAAATTTTAGTGTTTTTACGATCTATTGCCATTAATCTTTCGCTGAGAATTGGAAATTCAGAGTTTTATATACAAAGTATGTTATTTTTTTCTTCTGGCTACCCTGGATGCCAGGTCGGAGATAACCCTCCGCGAGTGGAGCGTTCTCTCCAACCTTGAAAAAAAAAATCTTCTGGCACCCAGGATATCTTTTAGCTTGCCTTTTACTGTTAACTGCCGGCTTTTACGGTACTTTTTTCTTAACTGTTTGTACAAGATCTTTTGGTTTATTTTGATGTTTCTCAATGACATCATTCATATGATATTTAATGGTTCCCAGAGAGTAACCATTAAGTAACAAAATTCTCTTGAGGTCATCTAAGGTCAACTGTGATAATCGGGGTAATGAACAAATTCTAATCCAGCGATAAGCCAAAGTGCAGACTAGGTTTATTTATACATTCTCAACTTGAAAAAGTAAACCATCCCTCCAAACACGAAAAATCTCGAAGGAGAGGAGAGATCCTTGCTCGTATCGTATCCGTATTGAGGCGACTTCAGTGGGATGCGAACCCATGATCTCTGAGAAGACGGTGCAATGCTCCACCAACTATTCATCTCTACTCGTCACCTCTTCCAGCCACTTGAATATTATGTCATTCCATGCTTAATTCAAGTTCTAACAGACCCATCAAAAAGGTGACTATTTACAAAGTAATTTCTTTGGTAACCCGGAAACGCAACTATCCTGGAATTATTTGAAGAAAATGTTTCGCGAAAGAAACCGTTCGTATCCAAAGTAAATGAATTCCAGAATCGCCTTTTTTTGTTTTCAAATCCCGGAGGCTGCCATCTTGAATGATTTTGACATGCTAGGCAAGGGAGTGTTCAATAATTAAGGGAAGGTGGAGAGGCGGCTGAGAGAAAAGGGGACTCCCATCGAGAATTATTACGCATTGCACCCTCTGACTCCACTTGATTCCCCGATACGAATGAGCATCCCCCACACCCCGACTTTCTTCATTTAGAAGAATACAATAATAGGAGCTTTATTAAATTTTCCCATAGGCTGAATTGTGCTATAATTTTTAATAAATACAGCATCAAATATGACTGAGCTCGCAAAGAAGAATGAAATAACTATTTGTAGGCAAGAGATACAAGAGGGCCTGGATTGCAGATCGGGAAATCATGGGTAGTGATACAGGGGTATATAAAGCCGGGTATAACACGTGGAGGCCATCTATGCCTCAGAACCATCCGCGTCCTGCGCTTCGTTAATTTTTGTTTGCTTAGTTTTTTCTCTCCATCTACGATGTCTATCACTAGAGAACAAGTCTCCGATCTCATCAAGGCCAGCAAAATCTCAGCTTATGTCTTCTTTTTAATATCTACTCACAGATACTGTCGGCCAGATCAAGCGGGCTAACGAGACGTCGGCCGA